>NC_048228.1:83855712-84044692 GCF_002007445.2 Ailuropoda melanoleuca | reverse complement strand
AATCATTAGCATTCAATATCATTAACATCTTTCAGCCCCTGGCTCCAAGTGTGTAGAAGGTCAAACTACCTACCCTCGTGGAGGATCCCAGTTTGTCTCAGTGTTCCAGTCCCTCAAAAAAGCCCTTCCTGATAGAATATATTTGTGCTTACATTCTTCTATTGCTGTAGACTAATTACATTTCCTTTGTTACCTTTAATATTTAAAATAGGACATATACATATAAAGACCACTGAGCTGAGTTGAGAACATTCTATGCGTACATCTGGCTAGGTATTTGGTGGATTTGTCTCATAGAATCTTTGTGCAGCCATGTGGTTATTGTCATGTCTATTTTACAAATGATGCAACTAAGGCTTAGAGAGTTAAAACACTGTCCAAGGTCAGACAGTTTGTATATGGTAATTTTCAATCCATGTGTCTCAGCACTAAGTTAGACTGCCTTTATGTAGCACATGCAAAGCATATTTGTACTACTAGGGAGAGATAATTACATATATCTCCACTTATCCAAAATATTTATAGTTAAACAGATCTGATATTAACATCTAAAAGCCTTCCAGAATAAATTATCCTTAAATGGGTACATTAATGATTCAAATATAAAACCTGCTATAAAAGAAAGAAGACCAATTTGTAAACTATTTTTCAAAGGTAAAAACATCCCTCTTAATACAGAGAGTATTAAATTTTAAAGCTTTCATTAAATATTTAAAAGTCATAAAGTTAAAAGAATTTCTTAACTCTTTTAGCAAATTGGGGAACTATCTCAGAGATAATTGGAGCAGTCAAATAAAATGAGAAATTATAAAGGGTTAAATAATTAAATCATAAATAGAACAGCATTTCAAAGAAAAAGGTCAATTTAAATAATGTATACATTTTAATGAAATGGGGTCCTTTTAAAGCATACGAGATTCATTCTAACAAAAAATATAAAAATCATACCATCTCATGAGAAAAATTGTTTTGAAATTAAAAATGTACATACATAACATAAATCACTTAATTTCATTATTACAGAATGGAATTGCATTGAAATAGGATAGGATATTTTCATAAAATGTTTTAGCTCTACCTATATTTTGCCCAGATGTCAAACAATACCTCACTAATGAAGGAAAGGATCATGCAGTCACCAAGAGAAATTATCCATATTGTTTTTTAAAATAATGCCATTGTGTAACAAACAATTGTTAATTTTGAAGCGATAGCTATTTGGAAACAGAGTGGAATAGCTCAATTCCAAATGTCTATCTCTTTCTCCCAGGAATCACAATGGGAATATTAATTTCTTACAGAACCCAATGGTAAATAATGCTTAATTTTAAAAAGCCATTCCCTGTTCAATAATCAACATTGGAAATCTCGGTGTCCACATGCAAAAGAATGAACCTAGACCCCTCTCTTACTCCAGACACAAAAATCAATTCAAAATGGATTAAAGACATGAAGACCTGAAACCTGAAAAATTCCTAGAAGAAAAATAGGGACACTGGTCTTACAATGATTTGGGGGGATCTGACACTAATACAAAGGCAACAGAAGCAAAAAATAGACAAGCAGAACTACATCAACTATGAAGCTTCCGCATAGCAAAGGAAACCATTAAAAAAAAATGAAAAGGCAACCTATGGAAAGGCAGAAAACATTTTCAAAAGACATAACCAAAAAGAGCTTAACATCCAAAATATACAAGGAATTCATACAACTCAGTAACTAACTAAACTACCTCAATCAATCAATCAATAACCTGATTAGAAAACGGACAAAAGACCTGACTAAATATTTGTTCTAAGAAGACATACAGATGGCCAGCAGGTATAAACAGTCCCTGACTTACAATGGTTTGATTTATGATTTTTTTTTACTTTGATGGTGTGAAAGTGATGCACATTCAGTAGAAACCATACTTCAGATGCTGGTTTTCAATCTTCTCCAGGGCTAGCAATGTGCAGTAAGATGACCTCTCATGATCCGGGGTGAGCCACACCTCCCAGTCAGCAATGCAATCACAAGGCTAAACAACGGATACACATGCAACCATTTTGTACCCATGTAACCATTCTGTTTTACACTCTCAGTACAGCTGTCAATAAATTACATGAGATATTCAATACTTCATTATAAAACAGGCTTTGTTTAGATGATTTTTCCAACTATAGGCTACTGTAAGTGTTCTGAGCATACCTAAGTTAGGCTATGCTATGCTAATCCATAGTTAGGTGTATTAAATGCATTTTTGACTTAAAATGCCTTCATCTATGATGGGTTTATCAGGATTTAACCCCATCATGAGTCAGGAAGGTTCTATACGTGAAAAGATGCTCAACATCACCAACCATCAGGGAAATACATTTCAAAACCGCAGTGAGACATCTATCAACCAGTTAGAATGTCCATTATGAAAAACAAATAAGAGATAACAAAGGTTGGTAAGAATGTGGAGAAAAGGGAACCCTTATATACTCCTAATGGGAATGTATACTGGTACAACCACTAAGGAAAATAGTTTGGAGGTTTCTCAAGAAATTAAAAATAGAGCTATCATATGGTCCAGCAACGCCACTTCTGGGAATATATCCAAAGGAAACTAGATTGCTATATCTCGAAAAGATATTTGTACTTTCATGTTCATTGCAGCATTACCCACAATAGCCAAAGTATAGGAAAAACCAAAGTGTCCATCAATGGATGAATGGATAAAGAAAATACGGTATACATGTATAATGGAATATTATTCAACCACAAAAAAAGAGGGAAATCCTTGCCATCCAACCAACATGGATGGATCTTGAGGGCATTATGCTAAGTGAAATAAAAGACAAAGAAAGACGAATACTTTATGGTATTCCACTTGCATGTGAAATCTTTTTAAAAAAAAAAGTTGAGCTCACAGAAACAATAGAATGGTGGTTGTTAAGCAAGAGCTGGGGAGTGGGAGAAATAGGAAGAGGTTGGCAGAAGGGTACAAACTTCCAGTTATAAGATAAATAATGTCTGAGAATCTAATGTATAACATGAGACCTGTAGTTAATAATACCGCATTGTATAATTGAAACTTGCTATGAGAGTAGAACTTGTGTTCTCACACACACAAAAAATAAATACGTGAGGTGATGGATGTATTTATGAACTTCATGTCAGGAAACTTTTCACCATGTATTCATCTATCAAATCATCTCTTTGTATACTCCAAATATGTTACAATTTTATTTGTCAATTATACTTCAAGAAGGCTGGGGAAAATAAATTGAAACCACTCTCTGGCATAATTACTGCTCTTTTCTTTTTTCTTTCTTTTTTTTTTTAAAGATTTTATTTATTTATTTGACAGAGAGACAGCCAGTGAGAGAGGGAACACAAGCAGGAGGAGTGGGAGAGGAAGAAGCAAGCTCATAGCGGAGGAGCCCGATGTGGGGCTCGATCCCATAGCACCGGGATCGCGCCCTGAGCCGAAGGTAGACGCTTAACCGCTGTGCCACCCAGGCGCCCCTGCTCTTTTTTTTAAGCAAAAGCATACACAAGCAAAAACAAAGCAAATTTCACTTATATGAAGAAAGGTACTAAAGCTCCATGTAAAAGGAGGGATAGCAGTGATTTCATAAGTCAGCAGTCCCAAACTTGAGCCTTCTTCATCAACCTCGGGCAAGTCATTTTCCATCCATGTGCTCAGTTTGCTCATTTATCAAATAAAGATAGCAGTCGTGTTGACCATAAAAAGATACCGTGAAGATAAAATGATAAAAGACATGCAAAGCTTTTGGCATAAGACCTAGAACACTGTTCTTGTTCAGTAAACATTTTCTATTACTCTCATTCCAATGTCATCAAGTAGCCATGAACATGGACTAGAGAGTTTTTTAATTAATGATAATTATAAACTATATTCAAACTTCTTTAAACATTCAGAAGTGCATGTTTTTCCAATAAAGAAAATAATACTTGGTGATTTCTTCCATCTTCAGACAATAAAATTCTACCTAATTTTGAGGTTAATTGCCTGGTAATCGTGACTTAAGTACCATGACACTAGAGTTCGCAGTGTAGTTTTAAACACCCCTGTCAGAATTGTTTAATCATTTCAAAAATTTATATTCTTATAGACAAAGTACAGAGCCGACCGTTGCGGTGTTTCACTTTTCAACAAGACTTGCTGCTCCTCTCCAGCGTCAGGCTTGGACACTGACTTGCTTTGGGCCATGTGATGTGCTTCTCGTGAGCAGAAACTTCTGAGCCAATGCATCATTCGCCACATTCTCTCATTCCTCTGTCATGAGAACAGTGTTCCCGCCAGAGGCTGCTTTCTCAGTCTGGCTCCAAGAGAGTAGATGACAAGGAGCAAAATTGAAGTTAACTCACATCGGATATTTAGAAATAAACTGTTATAAGGTACTCTAAGTTTTCAGTGACCTGCCTTGTAGTATAATCTAGCTTGCACCTACTGAAATAATTATAATGTCTATCCCATTTTCTCTTTTCCTTAAACGTCACTCCTTATTACTTGCTCATGATCCTGCATCCACCTTGGAGCTATTAGAAAGTAATACAGGAACGACAGAGGAAATGCTCTAAGTCCTGTGAGAAAAACCAGGACTGAGAGTGTAACAGAGCCAAATTAAGTTCAAGTGATCAAAGAGCCACATGCCTGCAGATCACTGACAGTGAGCCCAATTCAACATTTGTGGAGCAGCCCCACTGTGGCAGGGACTGGGGAAGCAGTGGGGAAACAGGAATCCTATAGTCCCCATCTTCTAGCTCTGGAGACACGGAAACTTGTAAAACCTAGGAAAAGATCTTATACCGAAGGCAGAGTCAGGGTCCATGAAGGTAAAGTGAAAGAGTCAGCCAACAATATAGAAAGCATCCAAGGTAGAAAATGATGGAACAAATCACAGTGATAAGTAGAAATAAGATACTCCAACAGAATCGGTGCCTTGGGCGGTTAGCATACCCATGGTTCCACAGTGAGATTACTTTCACTGTGGTTCTGGAGGTGACTGTTTGATTTTAGGCAGGATGAAAAACAAATAGGAAAGAAGTGAACACATTTAAGGCAGCTTTTTGTCTTGTTTTTATATTTGCTTGTAAAAAAAAAAAAAAGACAAAACATGATGCTCACTAGAGGCATACGCTAGATTTGAGAAGATGGAATGGTTTATTTATTTAAGAGTTTGGAAATAAGGAGAAAAAGTACATGATGGATGGACCATGGTTGCAGAGGTGACACCAAATAATGGCATCAAGGGTCCACATCCCGAACAGAAGCAGAGGTGGCTGATCCTCTGAGATTACAGGGAAAGAAATATGAATAGCAGAAGATACAGGTAATGGAGATTGTGAGTTCTCAAGATTTTATATTTGATGAGAAAATGCTCTTCCTGGAAAATTAGTTGCAGTGTCATCCCCTATGTATAAATATGGCAGAGGTTATGGATGAAGGCTTGAGGTGAATGGTAAAGATTTAAGATGGCTTTTGAGCAGAATAGGAGAGAAAATGAACCAAATAAAGTGATTGGCAAATCTCTATCAGGAAACTGGAAATATTCATTTCTTCTTCACCCTGAGGTTCTATCTGCAGCAATTTATTCTAAAGAAATAAACTGAAACATAGAAACAGATTATATGTTTATAGGATAATTATTTTTTTGAGAAAAATTAGAAAAAATATGGAAATAGTTATGAATTTTATAGCACATCCCGACTGGACTATGATATAATCATTACAACTTCTTAGGAAGAGTTTATAATGAAATGGAAAAAAAAATATTTGTGACACTATGTCAAGTTTAAAGAAGACTACCATACCTATATGATATACCTACCTATCCCTGAAGCATCAATAACAGAGGACTTATATTAAGATATCTTTGGGTAGTGAGATTTTATATAACATTCATTTTCATATAACATTCATATTATATGTAGCATAATCATATATTGTTAACTTATCACATAATTTATATATTAGTTTTCCTGCTTCTCTGTGTTTTCCATACTTTTCATACTGAAAATAGAGAACTTTTTTTAATAAGATTAGGAGGACTCGGGGCACCTGGGTGGTACAGCGGTTAAGCGTCTGCCTTCGGCTCAGGGCGTGATCCCGGCGTTGTGGGATCGAGCCCCACATCAGGCTCCTCCGCTATGAGCCTGCTTCTTCCTCTCCCACTCCCCCTGCTTGTGTTCCCTCTCTCACTGGCTGNCTGGCTGTCTCTATCTCTGTCAAATAAATAAATAAAATCTTTATAAAAAAAAAGATTAGGAGGACTCAATAGATTGTAGAAACTTAAATATGTAAAAGCAGGACAATAAGCTCCAAATTTGTGTGGTTATTCACTTCTGAGAGTAGTACTTCACGTATTCGAAGTCATAATGTATGCTTAATTAAGAGTTTAGGTGGAAAGTGAAAGAGGAAAAAACAGGTGGACCAAAACTTTCATGGGGTTCACCAAAATAGTTCAGGTAATTACCCATATCAAAGCCAGTACTTTTCAAACTTTAATATGTATTAGAATCCCTTAGGTATTTTTTTTCAAATGCAAAATCTGATTCAGTTGATTGGAGTGGGACCTGATATTCCGCATTTCTAACAAATTCCCAGTTGATGTTGATGCTGCTGTTAAGTGCGGACCATAATTTGAGTAACAAGGATCTTGCCTGGGTAAGATATTAATGAGGAATTAATCAAGAATTAATCCTAAACCTTTATGTGAGAGTCAACTCGATGTTTTAAAATTACAACAAGATAAAATTGGCAACATAAAATTCAAAGAAATAGTGTTCTTTTAAAAAAAAAAGATTTTATTTATTTGACAGAGAGAAAGAGAGCGCAAGCACAAGCAGAGGGAGTGGCAGGCAGAGGGAGAAGGAGAAGCAGGCTCTGCACAGAGCAGGGAGCCCAAAGCGGGGCTTGATCCCAGGACCCTGGGATCATGACCTGAGCTGAAGGAAGACATTTACCCAACTGAGCCACCCAGCTGCCCCGAAAAGTGTTCTTGAGGCAAGGTCATAGAGTTGTTGGAAGTTATCTTAAGCAGAGAGATTTCAGAGATATCCTCCTTTCCCCTTAGATATAGAAGTGATAACCTAAACATCTGGTCTAGCAAAGCAAGCTATGAGTTTCCCTTTCTCTCTTTAATTTTTATTGATAAAAAACAAATGTATCATCAGTAGATGATTACTAATATAATGAATATGTGATCTAAGCAAGAAAAAAGCAGTTAAGTCTGTTCCATTAGCCCTACACACAGTTAAGTGGATCAACAGAATGGTAATCTAAAATACCTGGAGATGTATTGAAGGAATTCATGACAAATGGAAGTCAATTTCCCGTGTAGTAAAGCTTAAGCTTCAAGGACACTGAATTGCTTGGACATTTCCAGGGTCCTGGTCATAGCATTGTGCTCTACATCACGATAATGTGCGTAGAAACTTTTCAAAATAAGGTATTTTAATTAAACTGGTTAAGACCATTGCCTCTTTTCACCCTAATTTCACTCCTCTCTCACTTCTTTTTTTTTTTATCACCTCACATTTTAGTGGCAGAAAATTTGGGGGATCCAGCTTGAAAAGAAGTTGACTTGGAGATACATCTAGTTGGTTTAATTATAAATTGTTATGTGATCTACAGTAAAATCCATTTATAATTACGTTATTGCTAGCCTTGTATCTCAGGCTATCCATACTAGTATACCAAAATACCATAAACTTGGGGCCTTTTGGTTTATAAGCAGCAAACTTTTATTTCTCATAGTTATGGAGGCTGGGAAATCCAAGATCAAATTAAAAAAAAAAATTTAAAGAGTGGATGAGAATTTAATACTTGTAAACATCATAACATGTAGGTGGAAATGGTAAAGGACCCCGTGGCCCTGGGGACCGGAGAAGAGACGTGGGTCAGTGGTCTCAGCGGACAGCCTCAGCCCGGAGCACACACTGTGGGTGCACCTGTGGAATGCCAGGAGCTGCGGGAGGTGGCTCATAGATACAGGCTCTCGTCAGCCTCAGAGCAGCAAGGGGGTGAGTGTCTTGTCGTCTTACATATGGGGATACACCCAGAGAGGTCAGCACAGCAAAGCGCTCACACGGAGGCCAAGTGGCAGAGTCAGGATTCAAACCCAAGCCCAGTCGTGTACGCTAATACCTCGGGCTGTATTAGTGTTCTTTTCCGGGGGGGCCTTTGAGGGCAAGGCTGACACTCACTGTCCTGGCTTGAGTACTAGAACCACCTGGAGAGCTTGCTATCAGGCCCCACCCTCTGCCTAGGATGGGGGCAGTTCAGCAGAGAGGGTCACCCCACCCCAAGAACAAGGAGGCAGCAGGAAGAGCAGGTGGAAGGAGTGGAAAAGCCAGGTCACAGCGCTTCCCAGCCATACTCCCAGAGCTTCCAGTGCCAACAGATTCAGTGTCTGGTGAGGAACTGCTTTCTGGTTCTCTTGCTGTGTCCTCACCAGTAAAGAGGCTAGGGAGCTCTGCAGGGTCTCTTTTATAAAGGTGCTAATTCCATTCATGAAGCCTTCACCTTCATGACTTAAACACCTTCCAAAAGCCTCACATCCTAATGTCATCACATTAGGCTTCAATGTATGAATTTTGGGAGGACATAAATATCTAGTCTATAGCACCTTACTACTATAGGAATACTCCTACTCCCACTGCCTCTCCTCCTCTGCTGACTTACCCAGCATCACGATAAAAAAGGTACAGAGACTGAGTTTTACTATAATAACAATTTGAATTTTGACACTTCCAAATCATGCAAATCATATAGGGGGAAAAAAAACAAACCTTCACCTAAATTTCCCAGTTTGACCGTAAGGAAATATGTCAAGCTTCAACAATTCTTCTAATCTATTAGTAATTTTAAAAATATTTTGAAGAATTATGCAAAAGGGAAAAACTAATACCTTTTTCTTATCTATATAGAAAATATTTTAAAATTGTCATTTGAAGTGAAAATAGATTATGAACCTCCAAAATAAAGGACAGGATTTTGTAGTAGTATATAGTTTTGTATTTAGTAGTAGATAGTATGAAATTCAATGTAAACAGTATTTTTTACTGATTTGGGGATATTTAGGCTATATGTTAACTTTGTAAAACTTAAAATTTATTTTAATTTTATCATCTGAAAAAGAAATTAATTTTGACTTAATTTTGTATTTGTAATTTTTATTTTTTTTAATCTAAAGGACCCTTACACTGTAAAATGTACAAGCCCCACAACAACCTGGATATAATCATTTCACCTCCCTAAATATGTTTCTTCATCTGTAAAATAGGAATAATGATAAGTATCCTTCTGGGTTAGAGCAAGAATTAATTGAGATGATACATTGTATGTGCTCTGTATAGGCTCTGAGACAGTAGAAGATCAATAAATTTTAGTTGTGCTTGTTGTCATATGTATATGTAATTATTATTTTTATTTTAATTATTTTCTCCATCCAGCCCAGCCTCTGCTCAGGATAATATCTAACAACAAAAATAAAATTATGACAGTCTCCTGCTGGAAATTCTTATAAGGATGCCTATCTTCTACAAGGCTCCTTACAGGTTAAATTCAACCTGCCTCTAAATGTATCTCTTGAAATCTCATCCACCTGCAGCCTTCAGATAAATGCACTTTTACCTGTTGGAGATCCAGGCCATGAACTATTATTTTTCCCTGCCTTTGTACATGGGATTTTTTTCTTCCTAAAAAGTTTTTCTCTCTTTTGCAACAAGGTAAAGTTCTATTTATCTCTTAAGGACGATCTTAAATGCCACTTTTTATAAATGATAGCACACTGGATAAGATTTTGCACTTACTTCGCATCAGTCATATACCCTGAATGAGAATCTGCTAAATACAGCAGATAACTCACATAATACCTTACAATCAGCAGTTCCCCTCCTGCACCAACAAACTCAAAGTTACTATAGGAAGTCATGCTCATTGTAACATTGCTGGTGCTGAAGAATGCTGAAGTCCATTCAGATAAAATGAATAAATGAAATGTCCTAGAAGCACACAAAGAAATAGCCAAGTAACACCTACGTGTTTATTTTTCTTGTTGACTTAAGAAGTAAGAAACAAACTGATTCTGCAACAAAGTCATTATGTAAATGGAAACACGTACAAAACAAACTTTTTATTCAAGGTCACACATACTAAATACATTTGAGTGAGTATCTGTGTTAAGGAGAAGAGTATGAATGTGAGAGAAGTGATATATGTAATTTCAAATGCCCAAAGTCACATAATTATAATATTTTTTCTCCATCTTTATTTCTCTTTCTCTCTTTCCATATGCTTTTTCTGGGTGGTATAGTTTAATTAGTGAGATCAATGTTTCTCAAAAGATGATCTTCACAATAATCATGACAGTCATCTAAGAATACATGTTAAAGAGACAGATACTCTGACTGGTTTTCAGAAGTACTGAATTAGTATCTATTCTAACAGAGCTTAGACATAATCTTTTGAACAAGCAAACCAGGTATTGTTTAAGAAGCTACCTCATGAAAACCACAGACTAAAAGTATGGTGCATATGAAGTCAGTCACAGACATTCAATGGATAAAATTCATGAGAATAGTCAGCCATTTTTGACATTAATTAAACCTTGCATGGAGGATTTAATCAATAAATGTTTGTTGAAGGAATGAATGAATGTTATTACTTCATAGAGAACAGTTTAATGTAATCATGGCTACCAGAAAAAAATAAAAACATACAATTGGATAAAAATGTAATGTAAACAATTATAAAGTTCTAAGTTCGGGGCGCCTGGGTGGCACAGCGGTTAAGCATCTGCCTTCGGCTCAGGGCGTGATCCCGGCGTTATGGGATCGAGCCCCACGTCAGGCTCCTCTGCTATGAGCCTGCTTCTTCCTCTCCCACTCCCCCTGCTTGTGTTCCCTCTCTCGCTGGCTGTCTCTATCTCTGTCGAATAAATAATAAAAAAATCTTTAAAAAAAAAGTTCTAAGTTCATTGATTAACCATTTGAGGCACAATAAGTATTTATTTATAATATATATATACATAATAAATGTATGTATGTATATTAGAAACTTTTCTAGTTTCTAATAAAGTAAATGGACAGTGTGCCTGATCCCAGAAGACTAATTGCTAGTGTAATGCCAAACGTTTTGTCTGCTGCTTATATGCCCCAGATTTATATTAGTTTTTTTTTTTTTTAATCCAACTTTTCTTAATTTAACTGGTAGTCAATCTGGAGGGGTTTCGAGCCAAACTTTGGAACCATACTCTGCCCATGACTATATAGGTCAAATTCACTGGGGAATTTATTCCAGTTCAGGCAATTTGAAAATGTTCTTCCATTTGAATAGCTGGTTCAAGCACAGGACATGCTGGGATTTGCCATTTTGGCTGCCATCACAATTACCCCTATCAGTGTCTCTGCACAGATGCTGAATGTGGGTAACTATTACTGGCAGGTTATGCTGGCGTCTCATACAAATGAATAATCATTGGCTCACCATCACCTCAACTCCCTAGATCACTGGAATGGCCCAGCTGGGCTGAGGAGGAAATCTAGCTAACGAGATGGATTGTTCTTTCCTATAGCAGTTAACGCATAATATACAGGATTTCAACAGCTGTCTTTTAAAAAGTTTATCCCGAACTTCTAAAATTTATTTAAATGTTTTCATTCTTATCTTATTAATGAAAAAATAATGGCATTAGGGTTATACTGTGTGGGTAAAACAGACATTCAGTTAGGGATTTAAGATTTTGAAATTCATACTTAGACGGAACATTACTTTTTCCTGTGATATGTTGCACAATTGCTAATGAATAGCATCAGTCCAGCTGCTTACTGTGAAATTGCCACTCTTGCACCATGCCTGCAATAAAATAAGGAACACAAAGACTGTTATTAAAGCTGAACAGAAATTCTATTTTTGAATGACCCAATCTATATAATGGCAGCTAAGTAACAAAGTAAACATCATTAGTGAGCTGTTCAGTCTATATTTACATTTTGCTACCTTTCCACCACCCCATTTCACAAAGTTTCTGAGGTTACAACTTCCTTTTTATATTTAAATTGTCTATCTACAATTTACTGGGCCATTAGCATTAAAAGGATCCTGTCCACGATCTTTAGCAACTGTTATTTCATTCTGAAGACCCAGACAGGGTGGAATGTGAGGAAAGGGATCATTTTAATGTGTTCCCATCAGAAAGGCTGATGGTACAATGTTCCTAGATGCCGTGAAAGTGAGGAATTTTCAAGAACAAGGAGCATGCAACCGTTACAAAGATGTTAAGACGAGAACTCTTCCCTCCCTTGTTTTAAAACCTGACTGTGGATTCAATGATATTAAATGTTTTAAGATTGAGATGGTTTAAGAGTACAATGCAGGAAATTTCCTAAGGCCTTTTATTTTGGACTTCCAAATATAATTTAAGGGGAGACTATACTTTCTAGTTAGGGAGTCATTAAGAATTTTGCTTGAAGTTACTTTTTTTCTACCAAAGGAATAATATACTTATTTCATGACTAATGTTATTATATTACAATCTATAAATTCAGATTTTTATTTTCCTTTTTTAAAATATGGTTGTTAATGTTGGCCTCTAAATTGTAGCAGCACATTGGTTTTTTTCTTCCACCTTCCCATCTCTACTCAGCATTCTTCTTCAGCTGCATTTTAAATTTCAGAATTTCTTATTCTGCAGCTCTCCTCCCTTATCACTTCCTATACTTGGTCCAGGTAATCTCACATATTAATATTACAATCTATCAATATACTAATGACTTTTTGATCTATATCTCCAGGCTATCTCTCTCACTTGAGATCCAGTCCTAAATAGCCAAGTGATAACCCAGCTTGAAATTCCAATAAAACTCTAACATTTTTGTTATTCTCTTCCCATGCCTATTCCTTCCCTGGTGTTCTCTATGTCAACAGCATAACTATGCGCCCAAGTCAATCGGCAAACTTCGGACACATCATTAATTCCTCCCATTCCCTCATTCAGTACATCAAATCAAACACCAAGTCAAAATGAATCTTCCATAATTCTGTCTACATTTCACAGTTCTGTTTCCATTAACCTAGTAAAATAGCAACTATGTTATACATTTCAGCAGTGTAGTAACTAAGGTGCCTGCCTTGGTCCTAGTACTCTCCAATTCATTCTCCACCGTGCACCCCAAATCATCCTCTTAATTTGACCTTATTTTTCTGCTGCAATGTTTCAATGCCTTGATATATCCTAATGCCATTGACATAAAATCCAAATGTCTTAGTATGATTTGCAAGACTCTCTCTGATCTGCCTTCTAATCTATTGCTATTCCTGTGCTTATATTCCACAGCTCAGACACATGATATACTTTCAGTTTTCCTGGGACTCAATCATTCCTTTGGTCTGGCCTTGTTACACTGCTCTATTTATTTGAAACACTTTCAGTTTCATTCTTTCACTCTTCCTTCATCTTTATAAAATCTTTGGGCGCAGGGAGACCTCCTCCAAGCCCCTAATACCCAACACAGACAGACGTGGTGTCTCATCTATCCATTTACTTCCCATATTTTCTGGATTTCTATTACATTTATCACAATTTGATGAAAATGCTTGTGTTGTTTGCCCACCTCATCCATTGGATCTAAATTTCAGTGAGGGAAAATGTGGCTGAATGTTTATATTGGTATCTCCAGCACCTATGATAGGTTTAAACCTCTAATATATATGTTCAATGAATATTTGATTAATGTATATGCAAACACATAGGGTCCCCCCCCCTTAAAATATCTTTGAATCTGGTAAAGTACTTTTTATGTTCTGGAGCCTAGAAAAAAAATCTCTAAAGAATTAGCCTATATGTCCCCATAGAATTGACTCCTTCTGACCATCCTATGCTCTCTGAAACCATCTGATAGAAATATATAAGTGACTTGAAAACATATAGCATCCCTTGACCTCTACAAAAGGAGGAGAAAGGAGGATGAAAAATCTCAGACAGATTAAAGAAAGAATTTTAGAAATCAGGTATTTTGATGATATAAAAGCAAACACCTGAAAAAAAATATGTTGCAAAATAAGAAAACTGATAGATTTAATTTCACTTAAGTATTTAAGAAATACAATCTGATTATCTCTGAAAATTCCAAGAGTCTTACAGATAACAACTATATTTACATTCAATTTGGCATGATTTTATCAATCATAATATTATCATATCTACTATTTAGAATAATCATGAGACAGAATGTTATTAGCACTATCATATGAATAACAAAACTAAAACTTAGGGTAAAATCCTGATCCAAACTACGAAGGCACCACACACAAGGTAAGATTAATACTAAGATTCACAGTTCTTAAACCCATTCTAAATTACACCAAGCTACATCAGCAAAGGGTTAATTAGAATGTACTGTATGTCCAGCTAGCCCTATGCACTGGATTAGACAATTATCCAATTCTCTTCATTGAACATTCACCCATCAAAGTCTAATGTCTTTAGGGTATAGCCATGCATAATATTTCTAGAAAATATTCCATTTAATATAGAGCACTAGATTATTTTGAAATCCTAGGACAATCAACTTTTATTAATGTGCCTTTGCCAGGCAGGTATGGGATAAAAGCCAAAGCAGTTATAGAGCAAACTGGACTTTTGGAATTCTTCAGCAACCAAATAATGTCCATATCCTTACAAGGTAGTATCTCCACATGAATATTACCCCTTTTCAACCCATTTTCAATGCTATAATCTGACACATTTTTCTAAAACTCAAATACTACTATACACACTCTAATTTAGAAAACGTAAATGGTCTATCATAGCTATGATCATTGTTCTGGGTTGCTTTTCTTACATCCACTTTCCCGTCCGTCTATGCCAATCATTTCAATTCCAAGTGATTTGCCCTCTGGCAATAGATGGAGACAGTTCTGGTTTTCGTGACTGGGGCTGGGGGAGGAGGGTAAAACAGTCATCCAGTGGGTATGGTCCTGGAATGCTGCCAAACATTCTCAATGCATAGGACAGTCTTCATCACAAAGAAGGCGCTGGCCCAAAATGTCAGCAGTGCCAAGGCTGTGGCACCTTGCTCTATGCTAACAATATGTCAATTTATTGGTGTTGGTAATGTGCCTAGTCCCAAAATAGAATCTGAATTCCTTAAAATTAGCATACAAAGTCTCACAATTTAATACTTACTAGTATCTCAACATTATTGTCATTCTATCTCCTCGCTCTGAATTATATACCACTAAGGAAGAAAATCATGTAACTATCAGTCAGAGCAGGATAAGCTGTACCACATTGACAAACACCACTAAAATATCAGAAGCTTAAAACCGCAAAGGTTTATTCCTTATGCTACATGTTCAGTATATGTTGGAAAATGTTCTGTTCATTGTACTCACTAGGGACTCAGGCTGATGGTGGCCCCAGCATCGTGAACGTTTCCATCGCAAATTGAATCTTCAGGTTTCACTGTGGCATGGCGGGAGAACACGGAACCCCGCACCCTGGTCCTTAAGTGCTTTTGTCCACTAGTAAAACCTTGTCATCTCTACTCACACTGGCTACATTCACTTGGCCTAACAAATCTCACAGCCTTATCTAACTTCAAAACACTTCTTCCTGAAAAGAAAGGAAAGCTAGAACTCAGTGAACACTAGTGGTGTCTGCCCCTTATTTTCCAGGGCTAACTCATACTTAACATTTACATTCAACTGGTGCAACACTTCTTCGAGCAAGCTTTCTTGATGCTTTTTCTTGCAGGATTCGGTTAGGTGCCTCTCTTGGGCTCTTTTATCACACCTGGTACAGATTTGATAGCATTTAACTGTTCTTATTATGAAAGTCTGTTCACTAGCTTGCCTCTTCTAGATTATTGGCTTTTGAGGTTAGGGAAGGTATCTTATTTATTGCTGTAGTCACAAAATCTATCATATGTGAGATGATATAATTAAATGTTTCTTTACACAAACAAGACAATCAATTAGCCAAATTATACAATAAATATATATGATCATTTATTTTTCTATCAAACAAGAACCTCTTACCTCTCCAGTTAACTACTCACTCATTGACTTAAAGCTCTGTCTATAATTCCTCCTTATTGCAGTATGAGGAAATGTGTTTCAGGTCATAGTAAATGAGCAGTTCATAGCATCATAAGATATAAAATGAAAGCATCATAAAAATAGTGCTGTCTAAATTATATCAATTTTAGGGTACCCAAAGCAATATTCTTACTTTTAAACTATGCCATTACTAAGTAAAGATAAGAGAAATTGTTGAGGATAGTCAAATTCTTGTTCAGTCTGGATTGCCTTCAAGCAACTCAAGAGCCTTCATTTTTAACTGCAAACAGCTTTCAGCATCCCCTGAAGAAAAAAATCATCAGGAAAACTGTGGTGAATCTAATGGGTCCCAAAGAAACCTAAACCTGTTTGAGGAAGACTGAATTTTCTCTCTCTTGAAGATACAGCATTTTTCATATTTGGTGTGAAAAATATCTACTTCATCACTGTTGCTGAAGTAATTGACTTTATTCATAAATTGAGAGTCTCCACTGAATAAATGTAACTGTATAATTCAGTTCAGGGGAAAGGTCACTGGACTAGACTCAGGGGACGGAAGTTCTTTTCCTGATCTTGCCAGGTTTAGTCAGGTCACTCCGGATAAGTAACTAAGACTTTTCTGGGTATTCCTTTTTTTAGCCATAAAGGTGGATTTATTAACAGCTGTCCCATTTACTTCAGTTACCAGCAACAATAAAGCTAGTGAATTAGTGTATATTACAAATATAAAACAGACAATGCACATAAAGTCATGTTATTATTAACATTGATATAGCATAATAGAATAGATTTGGAATCTTACTAGTACAAGTTACTTAACCCTCAACACCCTTCACTCATTGAAAAACAGGCATTAAAAAGTAGCGATTTATTGGTTTGTTAGAAAAATTAAATTAAGTATTTATATCATGGGGCATAATACACGTGCAACAAATGGCAGATATTTTAAAAATATCATTACCTGAAAATACAGTATGATAATAAATTTTCTTTATTTTTAAGATTTTATTTATCTATTTGAGAGAGACAGAATGAGAGAGAGAGAGAGAGCATGAGAAGGGGGAGGGTCAGAGAAAGAAGCAGACTCGCTGCTGAGCAGGGAGCCTGATGCGGGACTCCATCGGGGGACTCCAGGATCCTGACCTGAGCCGAAGGCAGTCACTTATCCAACTGAGCCACCCAGGTGCCCCAGTATGATAATAAATTTTCAAAAAATAAGTTATACATTTAAATTTTTTTAGTGTTAAGTAAGTAGATTCAAGCACAGTTAGCATTTTTCAATGAACTAGGAAAGCGGATGATTTAGTTTCTTATGTGAACTTAGAATACATTCTCTAGAAAAGATAGAGTAAGCCATCTTTAGCTCCAAAATAATACTATTCTACCATTTTAAAATTTTAAGATAAATATGAATTCAATTTTAAAAGAAGACCAGAGTATAAGAATTGCATAGTGACTGTGTGGTCTGGTCTACTGTTTAACCAGAAACCGAAAGGAACTATCAGGTAAAGAAAGAAAGGGAAGGAAAGAACACAGCAACGAAGAAAAACAGCACTAATGAAATGAGAATCTGAAAACTTCAAGCCCTGATTCTTTCTCTAAATATCCAAAGATGGCTGTAATGCATGTTTCCTGGTACACCAAGGGGAGTGGTATTTTATGGTGCTTTTAAGAGTGGGGATTCCAGTACCCAGCTCTACCACCTGTCAGAACACTATACCCAATACATAATGGGAACCCAATAAATATTAGCTAACATTACTGTTGTTATCTTTGTGGGTTTTACGATTTTAAAATCCTGAATAGCCTACAGATTCGAAAGATATCTCTGCTGTTTACTCTCAAGCCCCAAATTTTCACCTTTAGGAATGGCAGAATGAGACAAAAGAGATAACTGGTTTCCCCAGCTTGATGGAGCTTTCATGGGCCTAGAGTGGGAGGCAGAGTTTGGTGCAGGATTTCAAAATCTTTTATTAAAAACAGTGATTTTTTCAAAAGTATCTCAGGTCTGCTGTGATTGTAACTACTCAGCAAATACGAAGCAATCTATAAACTGTTAAACTCCTCTCTCCTTTCCCCCCTCAGGGACAAGATGCAGGGGTGCATTGAAGCCAGTTCTCAGAAATCCACTGACTTGAGCCCCCTCTTCTTTTTTGGGAGTTTTACCTACTGTGATGTGTCAAAAAGCTGAGCAGCCTGCAGGAACAAATGTCTGAATCCAGTCTTCTCTGAGTACAGTCCAAATATCAACAGCTGTTATTTACCCTGGGATTTCTCTGGTTTAGCTTTTTTGTCCTTTGCATTCCATACACTCAGATATCGAACTGGAAATAGTTTGCCATTTCATATGATTGTTAATAAATTAAATTTACTATTGAAAATCAAAAGTAGGATCGTGGATTATTTCTTAATTTCTACCACTTAGAGAAAGCTATCGTAGGAAAATTCATGTTTTTCCTTCTACCGTTTTATGTTAATTTCAATTTCAAAGTGAAATTTGGTGAATTATATTTTACAATAAAGTTTATCTAATTTTCATCATCTTTGTGAGAGATAAACTAGACCACTGTTGGCAATTTTTTTCTCTGTAAGGCAAGAGAGTAACTATTACAAACTCTGTAGGCCGCATATAAACTTTGTTGCATATTTATTTTTCTTTGTTTTTTTTATTTGTTTGATTTGCTTTTTTTTTTGTTTTTTTTTGGTTTTTTTAAACTGTAGAAGCATGAGAGACGTTTTTACCAAGAAGGCCATTCAAAAAACAGGCCGCTACTGAATGTGGCCCTCAGGCTGTACGTTGCTGACTCATAAATTGAATATCAAATGTAGTTTAAAATGAGCATGCTGAGGGTGAAGAGGAGGTGTGAAAAAGCCAAGTTTTTCTCTCTGTTATTTTGATATTGAAAACAGTGAAGAAAAATATTTACTGTGCAGATGTACATGTTCTGCCATTGAAAATACACCCTGAACGATCCTCGCGTGGGCAGTGTGTGTAAGACAGCCCTCAGTGGTCCCTGCTTGGCGGCATTCAAGTTTGTGGGTAGTCCCTTCTCCCAGGAATGTGGACAGGACTGATGGACTCACCTGCAAACAATAGAATATTACGGAGGGGACAGTATGCCAATTCTGAAACTAGGTTAGAAAAGGACTGTGGCTTCCAGGATGGATATCATTTCTGGTTTTCTCTCTCTGCTCACTTGGTCTGGAAAAAACTAGCTACCATGTTGTGAATAGTCATACAGAGAGGCCCATGTGGCAAAGAATTGTATCTCCAGCCGACAGCTGTCAAGAACTTGAGGTTTGCCAAGACTCAAGAGTCTGAATTTGACAGTAGAGATTTTCCCAGTCAAGTCCTGAGATGACAGCAATCCTGTGATGGTTAACTTTATGTGTCAACTTGGCTGGACCGTGGTGCCCAAATATTTGGTTAGACATTATTCTGGATGTTTTTGTTAAGATATTGTTGTTGTTGTTTGTTTGTTTGTTTGTTTTCCTTTTTTTTAGACCAGAGAAACATTTCAATTTGGTAGACATTCAGTAAAGCAGATTATCCTTGATAACTTCGGTGGGCCTGATCTAATCAGTTGAAGGCCTTACTAGAAGAATGACTGAACTTCCTTAGTAAGAAAAAAATTCTGCCCACGGATGATCCTTGGACTCACACTGCAACTCTTTCCTACACCTCCAACCTGCCAGCCTACCCTGAAGATTTTGGATTTCCACCTCTACAATCACAGGAGCCAGTTCCTTAAAATAAATCTTAGATAGATAGATCCATAGAAATCCTCCTGTCAGTTCTGTTTCTCTGGAGAACTATAACTAATACAAGCCCCACCTGACAGCTTGACTGCAGCCATGCTCCAGACACCATCCCAATGGCACCTGTATACCTGATCCACAGAAAATGTGAAGTCGTATGTGTTTATTGTTTTAATCTGCTACATTTGGCGGTAATTGGTTACATAGCAGTAGATAGCCAACACAAATATGTTTATATGAGTATATAGATCTAGCTCATTATTTCTTGCTGGGAAAGCATGATATCAAAATATATCTGTCCCTAGTATCTAAAACATGTACACCAAGAACGTGTAAATACCAACCAGCGATTCAATGTTGTCATTTTGTTTTTACCAGTCAGTTTATATTTGGAAAATTAGTCAGCTTTTGCTTTGAAGTTTAGTCCAAAATGTTTCCCTTTTGACTACTATACACTTGGATTTTTTTTTATCATAACATATTTTGTAACTTAAACTATAACCAAGAACTCTTATGGCCTTGAGAACAGACGAAGACGCCATTTCCCCACCATTCCCATGGCCAGGATAAGGACACCTTGAGGTATAAATATAATCTAGTGACACCATCTGGCTGATTAGGCGAGGCCCCTCAGAGCCGAACCTCACTGTTAACATCGTGTTCTAGTATCTGATCCACAAATAGAAGTAATTACTTTATCTGTACCTAGAAGATTATCAGCCTCAAGTAAAATGATTCAAGACAAACCCATAATAAAACTTCCAAATCACTTCTTACATGTTTATGTGTTCACTCAACCAGTTTTTACTGAACGTTTCAGTAAATGCTGTCAGGCATTTGACTGTGGGCAGGTATTTCAAAGGTGGATAAGATAAACTTCCTGCAATAGATACGGGAAACAGATGCAGGAAACAGGGTATCGAGTAGAACTTTTCTTATTGCCTTGGAATTTTTGAGTGGAGTCTCACGTAGAAATAAAATGCTGTTTAGAAGTCTGTGTTCTAAAATACCTGCCAAAAATCGAAGCTAGCTCCCCCCTTCAGGTTTATTGAGAAGCAGCCTAGCTACCTCTCCTAACCTTGATTATCAACCTTCCACAGCAAACTTCTAGTCTATTTATTAAAAAATATATGTTGAGAATAGAGAGAAAAGACAACTGTGAGAGTTTTGGTATGTTGGCCTCGTAAAGACTGCAATAGCTCTTTACCCTGACCTTCACCTAAAGGGCTAAACGAGTTAAAAGACACTAACATTAACAGAACCTCTTAGAGAGATCAGAGGGTCTCAAGGGAAGGGACACTAACTTTTTACTCCCCAAGTGAATGCTTGCTGAGAAGCAAATAATCACACTTGTTTCTGTCATCAAATAGAGTTAAGTATGGTGATAAGTATCTTGGGAGATTTTGAAATATGGCCCAGGAATTTGAAGTTATAATTATATGTGATGTCAATATTAATATAAAATCTCCCAAGATATTGATATACATAAATATATATAAAATCAAGTGGCACTCAATACTTTACATAGAGATATCTATGGGGAAGAGATTCGCTGTCTTCCCCAGACAGTTATGTAAGGTCATTAGTTTAGCACGCTGGGAACGAAAATCAAGCGACTTCCGCCATAAATGTCTCATAGCCTTTGGCAACTATAGAAAAGGATAGAGTGGTTCACCTGGCTCCATGAACAATCATGAAGTGAAGAATGGCCTGGAACCAGGAAGCTGATAAGATAGCTCCCGGCCAAGTGGATCTATGGTTCTTTCTAAGAGGGCAGTGGACAACTGGACACTTGGGCAGCACTAACGGGCAGCACTATATGAAAACATCCTCTGAATAGAATAGACCAAGATAAGGACTGCCTAGGGAAACCACATACACCTTTTTCATGAAAAATGTTGCCAGGACTGGGGCCCTGGTGCCACAAGAAAATAGAAACCAACTGAGCAAACAAAAACAATGGAGCCTCTCCACCAGCAAAGAAATGTAAGAGAACTTGTCATTTTCCTATCCCTCCTCCATGTACTCAATACAGACAGTGAGGTGAGAGGACAATATTTCCCAGGAACAAAACATAGATCTTCAATGTCTTAAGTGCTAGCCAGGGAGGAGGAAACCTGAAGCAGTGAGGAGGGCTGCAGCTGTCAACATCAGGAGCTCTGGGCTAGGAGCAGATGGAGGTGGCCAACAGGTTGTTTCTTCTTTGGAAATGGAATTAATTCTTTTTCAAGAGAAAGAGAGGCCAGAGCAATCTCACTGCTTAATCTACAGACTACTGTGGGATTCTTCTATCCCTAAAAGAGGCTGGAAATAGCTCAAATTAACTCTTGTCTCTGGCTGAAGTTTATATAGATCTGTATACCTCCGGGGGTAGAGGGAAATTGACTCAATCTCTCAGCTGAAACATGAACCAGGCTTCCCAGTAGTTCAGGGACCCTTTCTGCAATATCTTCAACATAATGAGGCAGGAGCTTCTGCCACCAAAATGAAAGTTGGTTATGGACTAGTGTCCATGTGGGATCAAGAGGCGAACACAATTATTAGAGGACTGAACACAAAAGGAGGAGAGCAAAACAAAAGGTCCCCCTTAGGGTAAGCCCAATATCAAAATTCCAAACCCCATGAGGAAAAATAAAGTTTAGAAAGAAGTATGTAAACATTAAGTGAATTGCTCCAGATGAAAAAGAAAATAAAACATTCTAATATGGCACTACAATAGTATAAGGAAAGGAGACAAAGAGAGAGAGAATAATACAAAGGCGAACAAGAAATTATAAAGCAAGTAGAGGCAGAAACAATATCAGTATAGAAGGATATGAAAAATAATTAGTTAGAAATCCTTGAAATGAAAAATTTAGTCCCTGGCATACAAAATTCAATAGCTGTTATAAACTCTGGATGAAAGAATTGGTGAATTAGAATACAGTTCTTGGGGGCGCCTGGGTGGCACAGCGGTTAAGCATCTGCCTTCGGCTCAGGGCGTGATCCCGGCGTTATGGGATCGAGCCCCACATCAGGCTCCTCTGCTATGAGACTGCTTCTTCCTCTCCCACTCCCCCTGCTTGTGTTCCCTCTCTCACTGGCTGTCTCTATCTCATAAATAAATAAAAAATCTTTAAAAAAAAAAAAAGAATACAGTTCTTGGAGACACACCTAAATACAACACAGAGAACTAAAGAATATATATATATATATATATATATATATATACACACACATATATATACACACACACACACATATATACACACATATATATATACACACACACACATACATACATATAATTTCCCCCATGTTTTTAGAGCTCAATAGACTATTATTTCCAATCTTTGTTTGTTCATTTTGTCATTCTTCTCTAGGAGATGTCTAGAAATGATGTAATTGTTAAATTTGGGAAGAAAAACTGGGCATGCTTTTCTGAGCCCTGTGCCCCCCCCTCTCTCAGGGATCAGATATTCCAGGGAGTCAGAAGTCTCCTCTGCTTCTTCAAAGCTTAGCTCCCCTCCTGACATACGGACAAACCTGCTCCAAGGCCGGCACTCCAAGGTCCAGATGAGGAAGTAGATTTAATTCTGCAGCTAAGGGTTGGCAAATTCATCCGGTTGCTATTACCCAGTCCTGTCCTCCAGTTTGGCTTCTATCAATAGTAGAGGAGTTCTTTGGTCTCCATGTGCCATTCTTATGTTTTCTCTTTCAAATGCTTTAGAACCCAAGCAAAGAAATGGGTGAATTTAAGAGATAAATCCAACACTTGCATGGGTATTATGTGCATGTATACGTATTTAAGCTGTGTTTTCTTCTCTTTCTCCCTTTCTCCACCCCGTATTTCACCTCATTAGTAACTGTGCAGAGGACCAGACTTGTACTTTTGGTGGGCAGGAATAGCAGATGTCAGAACATTTCTGACAGCTGTGTCCATTTTTCCTGCGAACCCTGAGGATTAGACTCGTCAGTGGTTTGATCACTCTTTCTGTCTGACATGTAAGACCCCAGGGGACATGACAAAGCTTTGGGTACCGTAGGATCCTTACTATCTGGATCGGATAAACCCGGCCACCTTCTGTTAGAAAGGATTCAGCCGAGTCCTTTATTTCTCAGTGCTTGACAAATGGGATTTTCTATGAAAGCTACCTGGATTTTTTACAGTCTCTAAGCCTTATTCTCTTGATGTGTTAAAACAAATTCAGAGTATGCAATGGGTATTCAAGCAAGAGAAAACAATTCCCTGAACTCTGAACACAGCAGGGATTCCCCCAAAGCTGGTGCCCCTTATTGTGTGCTCCGAGATTTTGTATTCATATCCCAAGCCTAAGTGGAGCAGCATAGATGAGTTCTGACCTGTGCTGTCAGCCAGACAATGTCTCTACATCCCTAAAATATCTTCACAAACAGAAACCTTCTTATATATATAGACCCATATGAGACAGATGTATAGCATGATCATAGATATATCAACTTCATCATCTACATGATGTCCTCTTTGCTCTCCTAGGGATCTATCATCATCTCTCATTTCTCTGGGCCAGGCTGCTTCCCCAAGCGCATCTCACACCCATACCCCAACTCAGTTCACCAGTGGCTTAGAAGTTACTGTTTGCCTACAATTAGGCATCAGATCTCTTAAAACTGCAACACTAAATCTCAGACTTAGCTCTCTCTCCAGTTCGCATGGACAGTGGGTTCTGATACACAGTTGACACTCCCTTCATATTCCTGAGTCCAGGACAGGCTTGGCAGGAAAAGAATATAACTACATTCAAACCGCAGAGAGCCGTTGAGCTTGCTCTGGAATATGTGTTGGCATTAAGGCAAAACCTTAATACTTAAACAGGTGAATGTGAGCTTAATGGGAATGGAGACAAAATCACCTACAGACTTAGACATAAACCATTTTGGTTTTCGTTCACTGTTCCTTTGATGAGCATAACTGATGGAACCAGTAAACCCGGTGCTAGCTTTTATCATATGCTTTGCTTTTTGTCTCCTCAGAAATAAACAATAGGAAATAATATTATAATAATTATAATATTATAACACAAAGGAGTAAGTATAAAACAGCTCTGGAATTTGACTCAAACAACCTAAATTAAAGACATATAATAACTCAATGCAAATATACATGTCCCTTGTCTAAGGAAAAGTTAAGGGAAAATCATTTACCACAACCCACTTACTATGTTCTGCCTTATCTTTCTGTTTTCTCTGATTAATTTACAAACTCAGGACTTCACTTTTCATGGCACAGGGTAGAAGCAAAGCAAATGCATTTCATCAAATCATGCAGGCATCCCTTGTGTATCTCTCTGTCCAAATTTTCCTATTATAATGACATGAGTCATATTGGATTTAAGGCCCATTCTAACACACTATGACCTCATCTTAATTTGATTACTTTCAAAAAGACATAATTTCTACATAATGGCACATTTACACGTTCTGAGTAGATATGAATTTTTGCAGGATACTATTCAACACAGCATAATTACACAAAAGCCTTTTGAGTTATTAGAAGTGAAAGTGATCTTCTTTAAATCACTATGACTTACTCTGGTACCTCCTGAACAGGTGTAGGCCTGAGGGGTGGACATTTTTCCAACTTTAGCACAATATCTTTGGACCAAGATGAAACTAACACAATGTGATTTTGAGAATCCATCATCAAAATTGCACAAGCAGGAGGATACACTTTCACAAGGCTTCATAGGTAATGTTGCTGGTGGAGGGAAGACAAAGGAAGGTAAAAAAGGAAGGTACAGCTCCCTCTGTAGCTAAGAATACCTATGTAAGAAATAGCCTGTAGAAGCTTACAGAGGAGTTTAGAAAATTCTGGGAAAAAGTGAAGTATGAGGCGGGGACTACATGTCCATCAATAGAAGGTGGACAGAGTGAAGTGATGATAGACAGAAATAGGTATTACGGTAAGGACAGACATTCCACATTCTTCTGAAGCACAAATAAAACCCTAGACATGACACAACAAACAAGAATACTCTGAAAACTGGAAAGAAGGCACATTGCCAGGGCACCTGGGTCCTCAGTCAGTTGAGCTTCCTACTTTCAATTTCAGCTCAGGTCATGATCTCAGGGTCATGAGATCGAGCCCCGCATCAGACTCCACAGCTGAGTGTGGAGCCTGTTTGGTATTCTCTCTCTCTCTCTTGCTTTCCCCCCGCCCTCCCATCTCATGCATGCTCTCTTTCTCTCTCTCTCTTTAAAAATTAATAAATAAAATATTTTTTAAAAAGAAGGCACACTGTCTAAGGTTTTCCATACTTGGAGGTGAATTCCTTTAATTTCCTTATGCCTTCATGTATCCTGCACAGAGGGCTCTAGAAGTCCCTAACCTGGAACTACCAATAGGCACTGGCAAAACAAACAAACAAAAAACCTTTAAGTCTTTTCCCCTAGCCAAAAGACCTGGAAAAAAGTGCCTTACGACAGAAAACTTTTTTGTCAACACTGACCCTATTTCAGCCAAACCTAATGGAAAAATCACCTCACTCTGCTTCTGTAGTTTTAACTGGGCTGAATGCAGAGCTGATCTTCCACTCTCCGCGCCTACCTTGCACAGAAGCAGGCAGCGGCGTTCCTGATCTCCCATCCTGTATTCAGTGGAAGTAGGTGATGCTCTTCTTTCTTTGTCAAGGTAGCGTCAGTCCCCTGCATGAAGCAAGCAGTTGTGCCCTAGAGGCTAAGCTTCTGCCCACCATGCAGCCAAAAGGGGTGTGAGTCACTTCTCTGCTTCCCTCTGCCCTGGTGTCGGCTCGTTGGGAAGCTGAGTTTACAACCCCACTGAGGAGCAACAGGTCAGTGTTGTTGGTTTCCTACTTTCACCAGAAAATGCCCGCCTGAATTTTTACCCCAAAGCAGTCTGAGTCAGCTCTCACCACTTTTCCTGAGGTAGCCTAGGCAAGGTCCAGCAGAAAGCTGAACTTACATACACACCCAAATCTGGCTTGCTACGCCTCAACAGGAAGAATGCCTGCTAAAAGAGAAAACTGAGTAGAACCCAAAGTCTCATAATATAATATTCATTGCTGCATGGGCTTAATAGTACAAATGATAGAGTACAAAATCAATGAACTTGAGAACTTGTTCAGATTTGCTCAATCTGAACAACAGAGAGAAAATAGAGCCCCCCCCCAAAAAAAACACAAATCAATAATATCAAGGGCAATAACAAATGAGATAAGTCATAAGTTCATTTCACTGAACTTCCAGGATGAGAGAAGAGAGTGAATAGAACTAAAAGAATATTCAAAGAAATAGTGGCTGAAAACTTCCGAAACTAATGGAAGAACAAAACCTACAGATTAAAAAAGTCAAGTAAACTCTGAAAAGGATAAACGCAAATAAATTCATGCTAGAACACATCATAATTAAGCTTCTAAAAACTAAAGACAATGAAAATATCTTGAAAGCAACTAGAGAGAAATATTGCATTACTTGTAAGGGAACACCAAATCAAATGACAGCAGATTTCTCATCTTTTTCCAGAAAGAAATAACAAAATGTCTTTCAAGTACTAAAGAAAAGAACTGTCAACCATAAATATTGTAGAAATATTTCTTAATTCCTAAAAAAAAAAAATTAAGAGTGGAGAGGACATAAAAGCATTGTTAGACAAACTAAAAGAACTTGTTAGCAGATCTGCTCTTAAAGAATGGCAAAAGAAAATTCATTCAACAGAGAGAAAATAATAACAGAAGTAAGCTTGAAACTTCAGAAAAGGCTATTAGAGGCATTCTGGGATTGAGCCCCACATCAGGCTCCTCTGCTGGGAGCCTGCTTCTTCCTCTCCCACTCCCCCTGCTTGTCTCTCTCTCACTGGCTGTCCCTCACTGGCTGTCTCTGTGTCAAATAAATAAACAAAATCTTAAAAAAAAAAAAAAGTTGTGCCAATCAATCCAAAAATAATACACGTCACTTATCTGTGCTTCAAGAAGGCTTTTGCCTATCTCAATGTATATGTATAAAAATACACAATTCCTCATTATTGATTCCCAGACTTTTAATATCAAAAATATGAAGGGACCAAATGAAGAAGTGAAAGTTTATTTTCTATTGATTGTAAAAATACATGCCATCAATAAAAACCTGCTATTTCAGCAACATTTTGAAAGAATTTATATTTTATTATATACTATCATATCCATAACTTTCAAAAAAGCTTTTAAGTATAACTTTAAATATATATCAAAAACATATAAAGGTTTCATGGACAACATCTTTTTTCTTAAGAGACTTCAATATATAAGGTAGAAATATTTACATAAGAAGTCAATAAAGTATTACATATACTATAATGCAAATATTAACAAGAAGAAAGAATGGAGAGATGAATTTCACATGGAAAAGAGACAAAGTAGGTCGTGTTTGGGCTGAGTTTTAAAAGATAATCATGTGAAAAAAGGAAGGCTGGAAGTTCTAGATAGAAAAACTATGCAATGCAAAGTGAGCTGAGATTTAAAAAAATATTTTTTTGTTTGTTTGTTTTGGTTTTTTGTTTTGTTTTGTTTTTTCCCTTCCATGTTAAAGGGTCCCTATATGGGGTAGAAGTTAGAGGAGAAGTCTGGGCTCCAGGTAAATGTTTACGGGATACTTACATGATTGTGGTGGTTGAAACCT
This sequence comes from Ailuropoda melanoleuca, assembly GCF_002007445.2. Lineage (NCBI taxonomy): Eukaryota > Metazoa > Chordata > Mammalia > Carnivora > Ursidae > Ailuropoda > Ailuropoda melanoleuca. Next base: position 84,016,242 of record NC_048228.1, on the reverse strand, counting down.
TGGGTAAGAATGAACTTTTCGGAGACACTAGGACTTCTTTCCTAAAATAGAAAATCCGAGGAATATGTGACATTTTAAGAACAAGCAAAAGAAAAGAAACTTGCAGAAGAGATTATTCCCTATAGGTATAAGGACATGATTTTGGAATCGGCGTAATGATACAAAATGCTCTCAGGGGAGTGTGGAGGCCTAAATATTGAATTGAGTGGTAGTTTACAAAATCCTAGCCATTTTTACTCAGCTTTAAATATCATACAACGGCTAGATAAACCTTGTCAAGCAAGATAATAACTAGTAACCTATTTGAAGACCCGCCTTCCATGTGTTTAGCGGTGGAGATGATTTTTCTTTTTCTTTTGAGGTGCACAGCCAGGGAACAATAAGGAAAATATAAAAGCATCACACATGCTTTAAAAGGAGAGCTGGAGAAGCCATCTGAGGGCTCATGCTTTATGAAGTGGCCACGTAGTATATTGTTTGCTCAAGAGAAATAAAGGACTGATTTTAGCTCAGTTCAGCATCAACATTTGTGTCATAAAAACCAAACCAAAAACTGTATGTATCTGTCTTATCCTAGACAGACTCACAATCTTTACTACAAAAAAAGTAACATTAAAAGAAATTTCATGTATTTGCCTGTGAAAGATATATGTAAATTCTGATCATGACACTATATAAGGGCATTTTTAAGTTTTATCAAGCTTAATAGTCTCACGAAAGCTATTTATAACATACTAAGATTTCGTGTAAACTCCCCTTGAGCATGTTTAACAGAAACTGCTAAATCTGGGATATGAAAATTTTAAAACTATTTTTCACACTTTATTTGGTATCTTATTTCTTGCTCTGCTAGACTGCTAACAAATAGCTATGATATTCATTTCAAGAGGAACTTTAGAAACCAGTTGCTTTTTGATTTATCTCTTTGAATATGGCCCAAAGCTTAGAAGATCTATTTCTCCGGTCAGAACAATCCCTTTGGGTAGTATTTGATTGGAGGGATAGTGAAAGATCTTTACACTGATTATGCAGCATGCATAAAATCCTTACCATGACAGTCTCTTGCCTGGAAAGAGACACGATCTTGAGGAAATGGAGCTGAAATGCACAAATACGGGAGAAACACTAATGTTTTAATTCTGAAGCAAGAATACTTTTATTTACATGGATGAATTATATCGTTTTCTAGCTAAATGCTTTGATCACCTGAAGAATCAAAAAGTAAGATTTGTTGGGAAGAGTAGAGGCATGAATAGTCAAGAACCTAGGACACCACAGTTTAGTGAGTGGAAGTCTAGAATTCTAAGAGTAGCCCTCCTCATGCAGGGTTTCACTTTCCTTGGTTTTAGTTACCCTGGTCGACCACAGCCCAAAAGCAGATGACTTCCTTCTGACATATTGTCAGAAAGTCCATAATACCTTAACACTATGTCACAATGCCTATGTCACTCACCTTGCTTCATCTCATCATGCAGGCATTTTATCATCTCACATCATCACTAGAGGAAGAGTGAGTACGCTACAATAAGATATTTTCAGAGAGTGAGAGGAAAGATCACAGTCCTATAACTTTTATTACAATATATTAATTATCCTATTTTATTATTATTATTGGTAATATCCTACTGTGCCTAATTCATAAATTAAATTTCATCATTGGTGTATATGTGTAAGAAAAAGAACATAACGTATATGAGTTTGGTACTATGGCTGTGGTTTCAGATATCCACTGGGGTCTCAGAACGTATCCCCTGCAGGTAAGGGGAGACTGCCATATTTTGGGGGCTGGAAAAGAGGGAATTGAAATAGCATCCAAGTGGTTGGGAAAAGTGAGAGGTCCCCCCCCCCAATGTTGATGTTTTCTTCCATATAGAGTATTTCATCCAAAGTGTTTACACTTCTTAACTTCTCCCCACCACTCATTTAATGCCTCCACCCAACTTGGGGGAAGGAATGGCTTGCCTGACTAGTTGAAAGGAGGAGCTAGTCCTCTGTACCCAACCCCTACTTCTCTATCTTTTCATTGGAAGTCTATTTAAGAGATAGAAAGAAAAGGATCCCTAAAGATATCACTTGAGCCCTGAATCCAGCAATGTCTGGAGCCAAAACATCCGGGATTTTTCAGTGACTTGAACCAACTAATTTATTTTTGTGTTTAAGCTAACTTGAGTTGTAACACTATTAACACAATTAAGAAATGCAACCTCTCATCTTGTGATACTGACAAATGTACATTTATTGCCTCATGAATAGAAACACTAAGAAAATATTAGCTTCCTCATGGTGAATACAGCTTTGAAAGAATTTCTAAAGCAGTGTTTTAAAATGTTCAGAAGAATAAAAGATATAGTATAACCATTTTATCTCTACAGACCATCTTGATCTCTTCCAGTGCATGTCACGCCAAGGGTGACTGTGTTACTTCTACGTGAAGGACAGCAGTTTGTATGGAGCAGTGTTAGGCCTGGACCTTCCCCTGTCACATATTTCACTGTCTCCTGCTGAAAATTATTGAGTGAATAAGGTGTATTCACAACCACAAAGAGAGTTCATCAGGCTGTGAAGCATGTTTCTTCAGTGGTTTTACGATAGTGAAAACAATTTTCAGAGTCCTAGCATGTGCGAGATGGCCAGGAGACTACATAAGAGAGGCTGTGAAAAGGAGTGTAAAAGGGAGAAATAAAAACTAAATATACCAGCCCCACACTTGTCTTGTTTTTTTTCTTTCTTTTGACGGTGGTTTGCAGGGGGGTGAATGTGCATGAGGACACAATGCACTTTTTAAGTGCTATGTTTCTTGAAATACTTCAAAGAGTCTGAGAGAAAGCAGAAAACTCCAAATAGACTTCAAGAGAGTCTTTTTTTTTCTATTAAAAATATCGGCATCTATAAAGGAAATAAAAGAACTGCATTAGACCTAAATGATCTCAGAAAAGTGTCAGAAGAACTGACAGGTAAATGAATGGTCTATCATTATTTTATTTTATTATTCCCTTCTTGGAAAACAAAGCAAAGCAATGGCCGACTTTAAGTCCATTGCCAAAAAGTTATAAAATTGTAGTTTCCTCTTATTGTTTATCACATGTAGAGAGTATCTTTAATGCAATCAAGTCTGTAAGTGTAAATCAATAACCCAACAGATGAGTCCATTCAAATGGCGTTCACTGAAGACCTACGGTGTGGCAGGCACTGGGCTAGGCTCTGCATGGAAGATAAACTACAACATGGGCCCCGATTTCAGGGCGCTCAAAGACAAGTAAATCTAGATAATCTGGGAAAGGAAAATAACTATTCAAGCATGGCTCAGTTCCAGATGGGCATGTTCAGTTCCAGATGGGCATGCTCACTATTATTTATTTAGGTTACACTGTAGAGGACTTGACTACCCAACTAGAAGTTTAACAAATATTTAGTCTTCCAAACGTAATCATTATTTTAACCAGGCAAGACATCTGGAAAGTAATTTAGTAATTTAGATACATTTTGAAATATTTTATTTGACCCTGTTCTTTATGCTAGGGAAACTGCTACAATAATACTGTCATAGACACCCAGAGAAGAAAGAATGGTCTAAAATCTGCTCCAGATCTCTAACTTTACTCTGCCCAGAAGGGACAAAGCACAAGCACAAGTAGAAAGAGATTATAAAAAATGGATTACTGACCTGCTTTCTTCATACCTGATGCCCTGTAGGTGCTAGTGTTATGAAGAAGGGTCCCTACTGTCTATCTAGCACAGGCCCTTACTGTAGAATCTTCATTGGCTTGTATCAACACCAACCCAGGAAGCTGAGCTGCATATAGCATTTTAATACAAAATGCTCCGGGGAAATTCTGTGGCCTCTGGTTCTTTCTTTGTGCCTACAAAATTCACCAGGATTAGGGGCCACTCTTTCTGTATATGAATGATTATAGAGTATGCAGGTGATGTGAGATTTTTCTCTTACCCCAAAGAAAATTGTAATTGTGTGACCAGTATCTTACCCTCTACAGCTTTCTAACCCCTTCTTCTGTAACAAGCGCATGTTATCGTTATTTTCCCTTTATTTCCTGGGCACAGAATACAAGTTGAGAGCATATACTCTGCTCCTTGCTTGACACAACAAAGGTAACCAACAATTAACAAGTATTTCATCATAAATGAGAGAATTGTTGGGCTTGCTGTTCCTAAAATGTCACTTGTCAGATGCAGAAGAAAAGGAAACAATCTTTTCTCTTTTACTGTTACTCTAGTGAGATAGATACATCGAATGAGATTTGGCTGGTTCCTAGAAAATTTTCAAACCATACAATTTCCTCTATATGCAATTTTGTAAAGATTTTAAACGTCAGGTTTTGTGTTGAAAAATACTTTCATCCATGCTAAAATTGTAAAAAGTCTCCTGCATTTGCTTCAGTGTTTATGTATTCTAGCTAATAGTAATAGCGCTAGTGTAGAATCTTATCTCATATATAATTTTATTCAATGATTTATATGGTTATATACATATAAAATTGTGTGTGTGGGGTGTGTGTGTGTGTGTGTGAAGTCAAAGGAAGTATTATATTGCCTACCATTCACTGCCCCATCCATTCTCAGAGAATAAACTCTAGGGATACAGTTTGTTTGATCGGGGTGAGTCCCTAACTGAAGCAGACCAATCAGATTCTCTCACCTGGAAAACTGGAAAAGAGATAGAGTGATGTCAGTAAGTCTTCAGTGTGCAGTTGAAATGGGAAACACATAAGCCTTGTTTCTTATTTCTTCCCGCTCAGAGGGAGACAGGACATCTGTCTGTAAAGTCCGTGCAGTCCCACATCAATCAATACAAAGGAAGGAGTTGCCTCGTTTCAGAGAGGCTTTCTGGTCCTTGATTCTGGACCCTCATAAAGCCTGGCTTCCGCCCTCCTCTTGATTTTCTTGGACACCCTGTATCCTGCCAACAATCAAAATGTTTTTCTTAATTTCGGTTGTCTTCAATAGTTTTACTACTCTGATACCGAACTTCTAAGTTTAATTCAATAATTGAGGAAATACTAATTGAGGAGTTACTCTGTATTCTGTATTGTGGAATGGTGTAGATATGTAGAAAAAAAATTCCCTCAAAGAATTTATTTTGTAGTTGAGAAAGTAGACATTCAAGTACATAACTTGGTTATATGTGTTGTGTTATTATAAATGACAGAAAATCTCCTAAAAGCAAACAGAGAAGTGCTTAAAATGATTGAGCTGCAGGGAGAAAGTCGTGGAATTTTGAGGGGAGTACAGTTGCTATGTGAGTGAAGTGTAGAAATATAGTCAAACTTACTTAGACAAGGAAAGAAAGAAGAACATTATAAACAGAGGGAAGAACAGGGGGAGGGGAATGGAGATGTAAAGTCTTCATTTTACTTATTCATTTAATAATATTTGTGAAACACATAGTGTAGGCCAGACACTGTTGAAAGCAGCAGTTAGTAAAATAATAAATTCTTCCCTCATGATACTTTCATGATTTTTATCCCTTGGGGAAAGAGACGTATTATGTCTTATATATATTGTATTTAAGATAATATACGTATGACAGAATAAATGAAGAAAGCATATAGGACTGTTCTCAGATTAGCCTGAGTCAGAATCACCTGAAAGGTTTGTTAAAACTTAGATTGCTGGTCTCCCTTCCTCACATTTCTGACTCAGTAGGCATGGATTGAGGGCTGGCAATTTTCATTTCTAAGAAGCTCTCAGGTGAGGATGCTGCAGCTAGTGTGGCCATCACACTTTGAGAACCACTGATACAGTATATCAGATAGTGGTAAGTGTTATAAAAATATCAGGAGGGGCGCCTGGGTGGCACAGCGGTTAAGCGTCTGCCTTTGGCTGAGGGCGTGATCCCGGCGTTGTGGGATCGAGCCCTACATCAGGCTCCTCCGCCATGAGCCTGCTTCTTCCTCTCCCACTCCCCCTGCTTGTGTTCCCTCTCTCGCTGGCTGTCTGTATCTCTGTCGAATAAATAAATAAAATCTTTAAAAAAAAAATCAGGAATCTTGGAGAGGGTTGTCATGTTAAATTGTTGCTCAGGCAAAGTTTCTCTGAGGAGCGTAAAGAGGGGAGGGAGCCAGCTGTGTGAATATGTGGGGAAAGATCATTCTAGGCACTTACTTAGTGTGATATGGGAAGTCATTGCTGAGTTTTAAGCAGACATGGGGCATGATCTGGCATGATCTCTCCATTGAATCTGGCATGATCTCTCCATTGAAACAGACTTACTCTAGCTTCCCCATTGAGAATAAATGGAAATGAAAGGAGGCAGAGAAATGAGACCAGTAAGGAATTTATTGCAATAATAGCATTAGCAAGAGTGACCCAGAGTGACAGTAATGTTACTAATGAAAATATGGCTAGAATAGAGGTGGAAAGATATATTTTGAAGGTAGAGGCTTCAGATGAAATAATGAATTGGATGTGGGATGTGAAAGAAAGAAAATAGTCAAAAATGATTGCGAGAATTTTGGTCTTAAAAAGATGGACGTGCCATTAACGGTGACTGGAAAATCTGTGAGAGGAAAGGGCTTAGGGAGAAAGATCACAAGCTCAGTTTCTGACACGTTCATTTTGAGTCACCTACTTAAATCTCAGGCAGGCGTATAGAGTAGCAATTTGTATTTAAGTATCTAGATTTCAGGGTGGAAACCTGAGCTCAAGATATAAACATGAGCGCCATGCATGTTTATGTTTGTTTATAAAGGGATTGAGTGCAGAGAGAAAAAAAGCTGTGATCTAAGGGCTAAGCCCCAGGGGAAGATGAGGGTAGAGAGCGGAGGGGAACAAAGACAAAAGAGGAACAGCCAGTGATAAAAACAGAGCCTGAGAAGAGATGTTGCCTAGAAGCCAAAGAAAGTGTTTCAAAGTAAAGAAGCTAAACAGCAAAAATAGGCAGAAATATGCAGAGTTTAAGGAAAATTTGAAAATAAGGATTACAACTGGCAGAATTTGGTTTGGAGCCAATAACGGAAGAGAGGAAGAAAATGCTCCGTGTCATCTTTTTCTGACACAACCAGTCCCAAGTATGACCTCCTGAAGAGAAACCAGTCATTGTTTTGGAGATGAAACCAAGGAGGTGCAGTGTATTTCCCACAAAGACCGTCTGTTCTGATGAGGCTGAAACTCTTTAGCTCTATGAATATAATTTATTTAATGTCCGGAAAGAATTCAATGCTTTGAATACAGGTGCTAAACACAACTAAGGGAAGTAGCTTATTTTCCGAGATAAGTAGAATAATTATGAGCATTTTTTTACATCCAAAAAGCAGGTTCCATCAATGATTCTTGAGAACAACAAGGTAGTTAGCTTTTAAAAAATGAAAGTAATGATGCACTTTGAAGCAGACCTCAAAATTATCTGTCTTTAATAAAAAGTCATTATGCATTTGCACATAATACAAGAGCAAGTGCTGACTGACATTTCCAACTGGGAAAAGTTAAAGAGTATTCTATCAACTGGCAAATAGCTAGTGATTCTTGGTGATGAAAATAATTATGACATATTATCTATAATGTTTGTATCTTTGAGAGGAAGGTGATTTACTTGGGATCCATAACAGGAGAAGAACATTTGGGGATGCAAATAGTTCTCTTCAAGATGACTGTTTATGCTGGAATATTAAGTTTCCATTTGTAGTAAATGGGAAAGCAGATGGCTAAAGAAAAATATTTTGTCAAGTCTGTAACATAAACTACCTAGTTGTAGAAAAAACATCTTTCTCATCATTGGAAGGAATAGAAAGTGAGATGTAAACATAAATAGACTAATTTTTCCAGGGTGGAGTTTCCCTTTGGGTTTTGAACACCCATTAGTTAAAAAATTTCTCCATAGTTAACCAGTCAACCATGTATATGGTCCACAGATACTTCTGGAGCGTCTGCTACATTCAGGCACTGTTTTTGTTCCTGTGGGGATATAGAAAGTAATGAGAGATCAATTCGGACTTCCAGGCTCTAATTATATGATAGTAAAATTAAGGCATGTACTTAAATTCTCTTGACAACAAATATTTATTAATCGTTTATTCTGTCTGCTGGAAATACCAATGTAAATAATACATGGGGATATAAAAATGAATTAAATACTTCTAAATTAATATGTAAATGATAGTTAATATTTTACAGTGGTTTCTGCTGTTGAATGAAATGGTAGAACAATATAAAGGTATTACTTTTTAATTTAAACACTTCTGTGTTGCTTAATGTTTAACAAAGTGTATGAATTATGTTATTATTTTTATCATTATCATTAATTATCTCAAAGACCGTTATTTGTTCAGTACTTTCTGTGTCAGTCTTTTCATGCATTATCTCATTTAATTGTCAAATGATTCTTGATGAACAGACTTATAGTACACTCAACTTATAAATGAGGCAACTGAAGCTTAAGGAAGCAATTAATTCTTTGCCAAAAATCATATTAAGTGGCAGAATCACATTTTATTTATTTTTTTATTATTTTATTTTTTTTGAAGATTTTCTTTATTTATTTGACAGAGATAGACAGCCAGCGAGAGAGCGAACACAAGCAGGGGGAGTGGGAGAGGAAGAAGCAGGCTCATAGCGGATGTGGGTCTTGATCCGATAATGCCAGGGTCACGCCCTGAGCCGAAGGCAGACGCTTAACGACTGTGCCACCCAGGCGCCCCCAGAATCACATTTTAACCCAGTCTATTTGACTTCAATACTCAATGTTTTGTATTCTCCTTCACACACGCACAAAATAAATGTAGAGTGGAGAGAGAAGAGTTTAAGTACAAAGAAAATGGAAGGCTTTGTGGAGGAGGTTGGACTTCTGTTTGGTTGCCTTAGGTTGTGCATGCTTTCTAATAGGAAGAGTCAGAACATGGAAGTCACTAACTAGTGAATGGAGTTTGACTGGAATGTCCAATTTTTGAGTGAGATACTTATGAAATTATATTCTAAACTTATTTGGAGTTTTGATCATGGAAAGTTTCAAAAACCAGGGAAATGAAAAAAATTCAATTTTATTCTGTAGGAGATGTTGTTACTGGTGGATTAATCTGGCTGCAGTCTGTCAAATGAACTATAAATGTTGGAGACTGGATGGGAGGAAAAAACTGAAAGTCTATTGGCATGTTATAGATCAGTGTATCTCAGACTTCAGTGTACATATGAATTCTATGGGGTATTTTGTTTAAATTCATATTCTGATGCAGTGAATCAGAGTAGAGTCCTAGAGTCTTCATTTGTGTCAAGCATCTGTGTGATCCCTTTGCTAATGGTCCATAACAGTGGTTCTCAACCCAGGGTATTTTGCCACTCAAAGCACATTTGGCAATATCTGGAAACCTTTTTTCATTGTCACAAACTTGGCAGGAGGGAGGAAGGAAGAAAGGGAAGTGTAGTTGCTAGTGGCATCCTGTGAATGGAAGCCAGGGATGCTGCTAGTAACCCCCAATGGCACCAAATTTGCTATAATGCACAGGACTGCCCCTACAACAAAGAATTATCCAACCAGATCAGTACTGCAAAGGTTGAAAAACCTTGCATTAGAACCATAACATTTGCAGAAAATCAATAGTAAATCATCTTCAAGGAAATGTTGGAAATCTTTGCAGAATTAAGAAATCCTATGTTTTTTCACATGGGTGGAGAGGGTGTTGTAGAGCTGGAAGAGAGGCAAAAATTTGTCAACTCTGATGTATGCGCAATTGCTGAAGAAAGTCCAATGCCTCTAACTAAATGATCTCAGGCTATCATTAAGAATTAAGTTGCATACTTTTCTCCTAAACACAATGCATCTCCCTTTTCTCCTGATCGCTCTTTTTCATATTTTTCAAATCACTTCCATTCTCTTACTTTTTTTTTAGTTGAAGATAAGAAGACATGGATTAGCTCAAGATCTGTCCTTTTACCAGTAAATAGATCAACATTTGCTTCTACCATTTCTGCTTACTTCTAATCTTGGCGGAAAACGTTCCCACTAGTTATTAAGGTCTACCATTTCCACAATTACTCCAACTTATTTCATCTAATTAGAGATTCAGTTATTTTTGTACCCCCAAATTCTTTTCTTCTTTCTTGCTAACACAGCCTTGATTTTGTGTGAAGGCCAGGACAATGATCATGCTTATTCAAAACCAATCTCTACAATGCCATTTCCCACTTTTTCCACCCTCCTACTTGCAGGGGTTCAGATTCGGCTATCTCCTTGTTCCTGTTCAATGTCAACAGGATGGCTAGGGATCCAGCAGCCATCTTCCTATCCTATGGGAAAAACTTGGGTCTTTCCATTGAGCTAGTAAATAATGACTGTAACTCCTTCTTCTGGAATTCCTGTAATATAACAAAAATAAACCTCTATTTGCTTAACCCACAGTAGGCATGTTTTCTATTTTGGGGGGCAGCCCAAAACAATTCTGATGGGTGTACCTATCCTCTGCACTTCCTCAGAGGACATGGATCACCAGTTTTCCCTGAACTTGACACAGTTTTCAACCATTCTCTTTCTAGTCTTGTCTTCCCAAACCTGCAAACATGCTCCACTTTCCTTTACCCCCTAAAAAACACAACATATAGCAAACCAAATCTTATTTGTGAATAGATATAAAATATATGCCTCCTTTTTTGTTCTCAGCATTACTTAAAGTTTAAGCAGTATTTTGCATTTGCTGCAGTTTGACAATGAATAGAAAGATAAGTGCTTAACTGCCTCCTTATGTTTCTTTTTTTTTCCTTTTGAACTGAATATAGACTTATCCAAATTTCTATGCCTGTAACCTGCAGTTAAAAACTCTACAGGGTAACTGACTAATCATTTTATGAGAAGAGAACAAAAACTATATTTCTTCCTTTCTTTATTATTAAAAATTTTTGATAAAAATAAAATACCTGTTTAAATAAAAATACCTGTAACCTTCTGTATATTTTCAAATGCCATATATGGAGTTAACTATGCATCTCTTTTTAAGAACATTTATTAAAATTGTGGTACAGTGAAAAATAAAACAGGGTTGAATTCCTCTAATTTGAATTCCATTGTCAAATCTACTTTTCAAAAATCTGTCTTGTCGACATTCTTTCAGCACATTTCAGAATTACACAACAATGCTTAGGTGATTGGTAAGGCATTTTCAGAATGCCACTGGTAAATTTGAAACATTTTCTCAGATCCAAAATAGAATAACAAGCTTAGCTCCCCCCTGTTGAGAAGCTTACTAATTCAAGAACTGTGCACACTCTCACAGATGCTGATGCTCCCACAGGGAACTGAGCTAGTGCTGCTACCTTTTTACTTGTGGCACCTCGCATAATTAAGAAAATTACAGTTATGCTCCATTCTCCAAGACAGGGAACAAAAACTATCCTTGGACTCTTTCCAAAGATAAGTGGGCAATAAATCTCTCTTAGCTTTTTATCCTGGTTAAGAAGAATATGCCAGAAAAGAGAGAGAGAGAAAGAAAGAAAGAAAAAGAAAGAAAGAAAGGAAGAAAGAAAGAAAGAAAGAAAGAAAGAAAGAAAGAAAGAAAGAAAGAAAGAAAGAAAACAACAACAAAAACAAAACCAAGCATTACATTTTTCAGTACTGGTAAACACACTAGTGAGATAAATTTAATTTAATTTATGCCTGGTGCCCCTTATGCTCTCTCATTTAGAAAGATGTGATAATGATTATATTAGCATATTCTAAGAGTGTACTTTAAGATATATATTGATGCACTCAATGAAGGTAGGAGGTTGGAATAAAGGTGAAAAATTCCTAGAAGACATAATGAATTATAGGTATTCATTCTATCTTCCATCTCTAAAAATGGAGAATACTGGAGTTTGAGTATTAAGGCTATTTATCCACCTCAGTATAGCCCAGACATAACATGCCATTTATTCTCTGTTTGGCTCACTGATTTCTTCAGTTTCTTGTGCTACTTTCATTCCATGTTGATGTGTTCTATCACAGCAATTACACTCATTGCATGGTATTCTTAGTATCTATGCCTGCAACTAATGCTTTTATTTTAAATGCTCAATTTTAATCCTTTATATTTCTATGATATCGTTATTTATGTCCTTAAATTCACACAACTTTAAAAAAAATGCTTTTGCTTCTGGCACCCTAAGCAGAACATATGGTACAGGTTCACTTCTAACGGCATTCCTCTGTCTGTGTTTTTCTGTTCTTTATCCACCTGAGAACTCTGACTTGTGTAATAAGGGCAATATGCAGAACTGATGAGTATTCCTCTTTCTATCTTTTAGAGAAAGAGGACAGTTTCCATGTTGAAAAGATACAGATTCCATGAAACTCCTTATTCATCACAATTACAAGCTTCAACCTCCATCATTTTGACTGAATGTATCACATCTTTATTTCACCATGTAAATCTTGCCATGCATTTGGCTATTAACACACATACACAGTACAGAGTAGCACTCAAGGCATCATTGATCATGGTCTTTACTCAACTTTGTATTTAAATTCTTATTCAGAAGATGGAAGAATATTTTTCTTTACAAGTATTAGTGTTACTTATAAAGCATTTTCTTTACAAGGTTGTTCCATTAAATAATAAATCGTGTAAAACCATATAAGGAGATAGTCCAGGATGGCAGCATAGTAAGATCCTGAACTCCCCTCTTTCCACGGACACACCAAATCTACATATGGAACAATTTCCTCTAGAAAAGATTGGAAGGAACCCTCTTACATTGTTGAGAATGAAAGCTGGTAGAGCCACTCTGGAAAACAGTATGGAGGTTCCTCAAGAAGTTAAAAATAGAGCTACCTTATGACCCAGCAAATGCACTACTCAGTATTTACCTAAAAGATACAAATGTGATCTGAAGGGCACCTCACCCCAATGTTTATAGCAGCAATGTCTACAATAGCCAAACCATGGAAAGAGCTCAGATGTCCATCAACAGATGAATGGATAAAGAAGACGTGGTACAAATATGCAATGAAGTAGTATTCAGATACCAAAATGATGAAATCTTACCACTTACAATGACATGGATGAGACTGGAGGGTATTATACTAAATGAAACAAGTCAATCACAGAAAGACATTTATCTTACGGTTTCACTCATATGTGGAATTTAAGAAACAAAATAGAGGATCATAGGGGAAGGGAGGGAAAAATAAAATAAGATGAAATCAAAAAGGGAGACAAACCGTAAGAAACTCTTAACTATAGGAAACAAACTAAAAGTTTCTGGAGGGGAGGTGGGTGGGGGAATGGGGTAACTCGTTGATGGGTATTAAGGAGGGCATGTGATATAATGAGCACTGGGGGTTATATGCAACAGATGAATAACTGAACTCTACATCTGAAACTAATGATACATGATATGTTAACTAATTGAATTTAAATAAAATAAGTTAAAAAAAAAAAGACCTGAAAACTAGCTGAACAGATTCTTCACAATAAATAGTAAAAGGATCGCCTGAAGATAGTTAGGAGAGACAGAGGTGCAATCCTGCCAAAAACTCCACACTTGGTGCTGTGACCCACAATTGGGAGGGGTCTCAGAGCTCACAAAGCAAGAGCTTCTCCCTGAGGATTGAAGGGTTCATGTTCCACATCAGGCACCCTAGCCCCTGGGAGTTACAGTAGAGAGACAAGTCTCTCAAATATCTGGCTTTGAAAACCAACAGGCTCACACCCAGGGGACCCAAAGGGCTATAAGGAAATGAGATACTTCTCTTAAACGGCTTGCTTGTTGACTCACTCACACTGGGGACTAGTGCAAAAGCAGCAGTTTAAAAAGTGCCTAGCCTATATGTAAAGATTTATTTGCTAATCTTAAAACATCTGTTGGAGGGACAGGGACCTTTTGGGGCTCTGCTGTGGACAGAAGTGCTGGCAAGCACCATTTTTGTGCTCTCCCTCTATCTTGATAGTGCTGAAAGTTATGCCCCACACCTGAACTTTCCTGCAACCCAGAGAAAGCGAACAGATGTGCCCTGGCCCTGAACTCTATAGCTGCCTCGCCAAAGCCAGAATACATGCGTAGTCCACACAGGAGATGTTCACTGATTGCTCAGCTTTGGTAGCTAGGGGGCTTGTGTTTCTGCATCCCACAGAACTGTAAAAATTGAAGAGACAGTTCTTGTCAGGCTATCAATCCTAGGTAGTAACATCAGCTAACATCATACCGAAAGCTTTTCCTCTAAGATCAGAAAAAAGACAAGGATGCCCACTCTTACCACTTTCATTCAACATAGTTTGGGAATTCCTAGCCAGAGTAATTAGGTAAGAAGAAGAAATAAATCTCACTATTTGCAGATGATATGATACTACGTATAGAAAACTTTAAAAGACTCCACAAAAAAACCTCTTAAAACTAATAAATTTGGTAAAGTCACAGGGTGCAAAAATCTTTTGCAATCTATACACTAAAAACAATCAGAAAGAGACATTAAGAAAACAATTCTATTTATAATTGCATCAAACATAATAATATGCCTAAAAATAAATTTAACCAAGAAGATGAAAGACCTATGCACTGAAAACTATAAGACAGTGATGAAAGAAACTGAAGAAGACACACATCATGGAAAGATATCCCATGCTCATGGATTAGAAGAATGTAATCCCTATCAAGATAACAATGACATTTTTCACGGAAATAGAACATACCATCCTAACATTTGTATAGAACCATAAAAGATCCTGAATAGCCAAAGCAATCTTGAGAAACAAGAAGAAAGATGGAGGTATCACATTGCCTGATTTCAAACTATATTACAGAACTCTAATAATCAAAATAATATGGTTTGACATAAAAATGGACATATAGATCAATAGAACACAACCTAAGAGTCTGTCAATGGGTGAATGGATAAAGAAAATTTGATATATATACATACAATGCAATATTGTTCAGCCATAAAAAAGAAAGAAATCTTGACATTTGAAACAATATGGGTGGACCTTGACAGCATTACGTTAAGTAAAATAAGTTAGAGAGAGATAAATACCATATAATCTCACTTATACATGAAATCTAAAAAAAAAAAAAAAAATGAAAAAACAAAAACCCAAAACCCAAAACTCAGAAAGTAAATAAACAAAACAAAACTCATGGATAGAGAGAACAGAGCGGTGGTTGTCAGGAGATTTAGCAGGGGGTTAAATTGGTGAAAGAGGTCAGGAAGTACAGACCTCCATTTGTGAAATGAAAAGGTCAAGGGGATGTGTAGTGCTGCACGATGACTACAGTCCATTTGGGGGCAGGTTGAGGGAGAAAGAGAGAATCTCAAGTGGATTCCGCACTGAGTGTGGAGCCCCATGTGAGGCTGGATCCCAGGACCCTGAGATCACGACCTAAGCTGAAACCAAGAGTTGGATGCTGAACTGACTAAAGCCACCCAGGCACCCCTACAAATGTAACTTTTTATGGTGAAGTGTGATGACTAAACTTATGATCACTTCATAGTGTATATACACAGTGTATACACATATACACCTGAAACTAACATACTGTATGTCTATTATACTTTAATTAAAAAAATACAAAATGCCAAACAGAAATGAAATAATCAGAATCAGTTAAAAAGTAAAATCTATAAGTAAATATAGTTCTACCTCAATTACATGCTAACGTGGAAATAAAATCTGATGGGACTATGAGCGGCTCATGGAGAACTATGTGATGCTTATATAAGCCATTACCATTTGGACAAGAACTAACTCTATAGAAAGTTATACTTATTGCTAGCCAGATTGAATCTGCTATAGTAAATGCTAAAATTACTGCCCAGGGGAGTAAAACAAAGCTGGAGCTATTCGTTCACTAATAAGTGAAAATATAGAAAAAAAAACTCAAGCAACATTGGCAAACGAAAGATGATTAATGTAATGGGACATATACAATAAGCATTCAAAATCACGTTTAAAGTAGGATGGGGTATTTGGATTAATAACAGTAGACATTTGAATTAATGATTGTAATGGGAAGGTGGGAGCTTCTTTCAGTAGTGTCATCTTCTTATTGTGGAGTGGGAAAGGGCACGTTTACCTTGGGGGGGAATGTAAATTTATGTTAGACAATGATCTTACGTGAAACTGACAACACTGTCATGTACAAAAGGGTTTTAGCAAATGGATCCTCACATTTCATTAAAGTACATCACTTGTTGTCTTTCACATAATGGAACTGAGTAGATGATATAAAACCTGTATCATATTTCTCTGGCTCATGGGGCTACCGTCACTAGTCTAGTATCAGCACCAGAATTTTTGCCTTATCAGGGCTTCAGTGAAAGAAGCTAACTTGTTTGTAAAGTCATTGAAATTCCTGGACTTTCAGTTTCCATTTTGAATAATGACTTGATTTCAATTTGTATCACTGTAGTTGCTCTGTTAATTTTGCCACCCTACATGCTTTTATAGGAAAATATTCAATAAATTGTGTATGGTTTTATGCCTAAGCTTCTTAGTTGTAGGAATATATATATATATAATGCAACGAATGTGATATTTATGTTTTCATAACAATAGCAAATTAAATTCTATTAAAGAATTCCACTTACTAAGATTGGCGAGTTCATTTGAGTTATTGCTCATTTCTGTTGTACCAGAATCTTGGGCCTAACATGGTGAAGAAAACTGAGAAAGGGCCCAGGGTTTTGGTCACAAGTAAGAAAGCCAATGATCTTCCTACAAAGTTTCATTCCATGGCTTTTTCAAATTTGGGGGCCAAGCTCAGTAACAGGGACTTTAAAATATTTTCTAGAGTCAAAGGTTTTATAAGAGATAATTACATAAGAGGTTTGTGTATCTCTTGAATATTATACTCAAGCAGAGCTCATGCTTCTACCCCTCAAGTGATCCTACCATCTTCTTTTCCAACCTCTGACCTCCAGTCTTCAACTGATTCCCATATTTCTTCCACTTTGGTCTTATCTCTCTAAGCACCTGAAAAAAACTTTTAAATAAAAAGTCTATATATAGTTTTTGTTCAGAGTGGGCCTATTCCACACTGTTAGATTAACATAACGTCTGTTCTTTAACTCTGGAATTAAGGAGAGCCCATATCTTAAAAGTTTACAATAACAGTGAGAAGGGACAAGAAACTTTTTTTTATCCATTTGCAATTGATGAATGTACTTATGTGAAGAGAAAAAAAAATAAATCAGATCAAAGCACACACTAGTTCTCTATAATGAAATGTTAATAAAGTGTGTTGTTACATATAAAGAAGTATGTATGTTGGCACACATAGCCAGCTAACCTTTTTTACATACACCATGAATTTATACAACTGAACAAGCTTTTGTTTTTCACATGTTTTGTTATTTTGTTCTATTTTATAGATTTGGTTTTTCTTTACAAAGAGAATTGATTAAATAGTCAGATAAATATAAATTAAAATACTAGCTGTCTCAAAAGGAAAGTGCTTTTGGCGATTTATTTCTTTGAGCTTTTGTTTCTGAACCCACAAAATGTAGATGATAACAGGCAGTTCCGAGCATCATTGTAAAGATTTTTGAATGGGTATAAACCTTGACTGTTGTAAATACTCAAGATCCTCACCAATCTTCTCAATCCCAACAATCAACATGGTATATATTAATTTCATCCCTAATTTTGTCTTTTTTGGGGTATAGTTTTAAAAATTATTCATATAGCTGTCTCAATTCTTCCTTCAGATTTCAGGTCTAGGTAAAGTTTTAAGTATTTGGAAGAAACAAAATGAGACCTGATAAAATGAAGAAAGGTAAAAATGATGATTCTTAATCTGCCTTCAAGAAATATTAAAAACTAGTTTCTAGCAACAATAGTAATTGGAGAGGTAGTTAGAACAAAAATTAAAAGTAAGGTACAGTAATTGATTAAGGAAATGATGATAATTCTACCTAGAATACTGACAAGATAATTGAGTAATTGAAATCAATACAGTGGCAATGGTGGACTGCTATTCTAACTTTCTTGATCATTTTACTGCCAATAATAATTGTATGAAGCAAGGTTATGTGCCAAAATATTCTTTCAAAATAAATAAAGATAATGGGAGAAAATGGATAATTAAGATGTTCCAAAATGATAAGAAAGCTCATATCTGTGACACAATTAAATATGACAGAAGAATTTACATTATTATAGAATTCTTTTAAGTTAAAACAATTTAATCAAAGACTTCATTTTTGGCAATGATGTTTAAAAAATGAAATGATGTTTTTATACATTCTATTAAAAATCTCTTGTGTAGGGGCGCCTGGGTGGCACAGCGGTTAAGCAACTGCCTTCGGCTCAGGGCGTGATCCCGGCATTATGGGATCGAGCCCCACATCAGGCTCCTCCGCTATGAGCCTGCTTCTTCCTCTCCCACTCCCCCCTTGTGTTCTCTCTCTCACTGGCTGTCTCTATCTCTGTCGAATAAATAAATAAAATCTTAAAAAAAAAAATCTCCTGTGTAGTCAATGACCATCTTCCAGCCTGAAGCAGGATTAAAATTCTAATTTGCAGAACACAATTTATTGGAAAGCTTGTTTGGGTTTACGTGCAGTCTTTGCTTCCCAAGATTGATTTTCTCTTAATAAGTGTAATAGTACCACAATATAAGAATGCATTTAATGCCACTGAGTTGTATACTTAAAAACAGCTAAAATGGTAACTTTCATATTTTTCACAATGAAAAAATCAAAAGATTGGAAACTACATTTTATTGATAGAGCAGGTTATTTTTTGAACACTTAAAAAAAATAATGATTAACTCTTCTTGAAAAAGAAACTATTCCTTAATTATGAGTCCTCTTTTTTATTCCTTTCTCACTGACAATTTTTTCTTGTATTTTCCTATGTTCTTTTAAAATGTGGAAAACTGTAATTGATACAGTACCTGAAAACAATGGAAAAAAAAATGTAACCTTTGAAGTACAGAATACAATTGTCATAAGCAAACTTCAATATAAAAGCAAACTTTATATAATTCAGAAAATAAAAGGAGTGGAAAAACTTTTTAACTCCTTTCATGAGGCTGGCATTATTTTGATACCGAAACTGGGGGTGGAGGGGTGGGAAGTAAAAAAAAAAAAAAAAATTATAGACCAATATCTCTCATGAACCTACATGTAAAACTCCTCCAAAATATTAGCAAATAAAATCTAGCAATATATAAAATTAATGATACATGACCAAGGGAGATACATTTCAGACATACAAAGCTGGTTCAATATTCAATCTATCACACCAACAGGCTAAAAAAGAAAAACAATAAGATCATAATAATTGATGCAGAAAAGGTGTTTCACATAAAATCTCATAAAACTAGGAACAGAGGACAATGTCCTAAACTTAATAAAGAACCATCTACACAAAAGATATAGTGAATATAACATTTAATGATCAAAGACTGATTATGTTTATTATAAGTCTAGAAACATGGAAAATATATCTATCATATTTGACAGAGAACAGGAAGTTGTAGATATTGCAACAAGGAAGAAAAATAAAAAGTAAAAAGATTGAAAAGGCAGAGACAAAACTGTCCCTATTTTGCAGATGGCTTGATTCTCTACGTGGAAAACCCCTAAAAAATCTATAAATAAAAACAAAACAAAATTCCTATGGCTAATAAGTAAGTTCAGCAATGTTTGAGGATACAAGATCAAAACACACAACTGGATCACTCATATGTTGCTAGCAGGAATATAAAATGGTATAACCACTCTGAATATATTTGGCAGTTTCTTGTAAAACTAAATATGCAACAACCATACTGCCAGCAATTGCACTCTTGAGACTTTATCTCAGAGAAATAAAAATATATACCTGCACAAAAACCTGTACATAAATGTTCATAACACCTATATCCTTTTAGTAATAACCAAAAGACTACAAACAGACCAGATATACTTCAACCAATGAATGGATAATCTGTGGTACTTCCATAAATATACTACTAGTCAACAATATAAAAGAGAATATTATTGATACCCCAAACAACTTGAATAAGTCTCCACGGGATTATGCTAAGTGAAAAACAAAGCCAATCTCAGAGGATTATATATGCTATAATTCCATTTATATCACATGATTAAAATAAGAAAATTAGAGAAATGGAGAACAGACTAGTGATTGCCTGGGGTAAGGAAGAGAAAAGAAGAGATAGAGAAGTACGCTATAAAAGAGCAACACAAAGGATCTCTGTGGTGATGAAAATGTTTTCCACCTCAAATGCCTCAATGCCAATGTCAATATCTTGGTTTTTTGTTTGCTTGTTTTTGTTAAGATTTATTTATTTATTTATTTATTTATTTATTTATTTATTTGACAGAAAGAGTGAGAGAGGACAAGCAGGGGGCACAGCAGAGGGAGAGGGAGAAGCAGGCTCCCAGCTAAGCAGGGAGCCTGATGCAGGACTCGATCCCAGGACCCTGGGATCATGACCTGAGCTGAAGACATACGCTTAACTGACTGAGCCACCCAGGCACCCCAATATCTTGGTTTTGATGTTGCACTATAGTTCTGCAAAATGTTACCATTAAGATAACTGGCTAAGTGGTACATGGGATCTTTCTGTATTATTTCTTAAAATGCAGATGAATCTGTATCTCAAAATTGAAATTTTAATTAAAAAGTAATATAATATTTGTTCCTAGGTCTCTAATTTAAAAACATAATAATATTTTTTTTAAAGATTATTTATTTATTTGACAGAGATAGAGACAGCCAGCAAGAGAGGGAACACAGGCAGGGGGAGTGGGAGAGGAAGAAGCAGGCTCATAGCGGAGGAGCACGATGTGGGGCTTGATCCCATAACGTGGGGATCACGCCCTGAGCCGAAGGCAGACGCCTAACCGCTGTGCCGCTAAGGAGCCCCTAAAAACATAATAATATATTAAGCCAAATAAAACAAAATTTAATTAGCTTAGACCCAAGTAACCGGTACCTTCTCTCCTCTTCCTATCCCAGAGCAAACAATATATCATAAGAATATTTGTTTATATTAGATAATTAAGTAAAAAAATAAGTAATTTTTACTAGTAGAACTGAATATATACATAAGACTAGGTTATAGTAATTTCTAACCTTTTTGTATACACCAAACAAAAATGTCTACATAGTCTTGCTAAATATCTACATAATTTTACCAAGAGTTGTATGCAAACTGTTAAAAACAGTATTAGGCATAATAGCCAAAATGAAAATAATCCAAACCAGCCCGTCAAGAAATATTAAAGGGGACCCTTTGAGCAGGAAAGAGAGACCAAAAGTAACAAAGACCAGAAAGGAACAGAGACAACTACAGCAAGAGCAACTTTACAGGTAATACAATTGCACTAAATTCGTATCTAAATTCATATCTATCAATAATTTTTCTGAATGTAAATGGACTAAATGTTTCAATCAAAAGACATAGGGTATCAGAATGGATAAAAAAAACAAGACCCATCAATATGCTGCTTACAAGAGACTCATTTTAGACCCAAAGACACCTCCAGATTGAAAGTGAGGGTGTGGAAAACCATTTCTCATGCTAATGGACATGAAAAGAAAGCTGGAATAGGCATCCTTATATCAGACAAACTAGATTTTAAACTGAAGACTATAATAAGACATGAAGAGAGACACTATATCATAATAAAGGGCTCTATCCAGTGAGATCAAACGATTGTAAATATTTATGGCCCTAACATGGGAGCAGCCAATTATATAAGCCAATTAATAACAAAATTAAAGAAAAACTTGGATGATAATACAATAATAGTAGCGGACTTTAACACCCCATTCAAAGCAAGGGACAGATCATCTAAGCAGAAGATCAACAAGGAAACAAAGGCTTTGAATGACACAATGGACCAGATAGACTTAACAGATATACTCAGAGCATTTCATCTTAAAGCAGCAGAATACACATTCATTTCTAGTGCACAGGGAACATTCTCCAGAATAGATCACATACTGGGTCACGGTTTAGCACTCAACTCGTACAAAAAGATTGAGATCATGCCATGCATATTTTCAGACTACGATGCTATGAAACCTGAAGTCAACCACAAGAAAAAATTTGGAAGGACCACAAATACATGGAGTTTAAAAACCATCCTACTAAAGACAGAATGTAATGCACGTGCTCTTCTGGTTCCCGGGGGCTCCTGTTGGGGAAGGAGGATTGAATCAAGAGGAAAAACAGCTATGATTTATATTTTAATGTAAAAATTTGCATGTGAAAGGAGAAACCTGGCCCTATTTTCTGTGTTTAAACCTCATTTGGTGCTATTGAGTTTGTTGTTCTTTATTCTTTTATCCAATCACGTTGTACTCTTAACTGAATGTGATCTCGTGACCCAATCCACACCCACATTTGTTTCATCTGTAGATGGAATGGTTTTAGCCTGAAT
This sequence comes from Ailuropoda melanoleuca, assembly GCF_002007445.2. Classification (NCBI taxonomy): domain Eukaryota; kingdom Metazoa; phylum Chordata; class Mammalia; order Carnivora; family Ursidae; genus Ailuropoda; species Ailuropoda melanoleuca. Next base: position 83,993,927 of record NC_048228.1, on the reverse strand, counting down.
TCTTTATCCAGGTCATAGGCAAAGATTTCAGGTAATATTTGCCTCAGGACACGTTCCCTGTGGTGATTGTAATTGGAGAGTGCAGCTGTGGACTCTAAGGCAGTCCTTTTTGCTATAATCCTGTCCACATGGCATTCACACAAAACTTTAGTTTTCAGAAGCGGCAAGTCTTTGCCCAAACTAGTGCAGTTTGTGGTTCTCTCTTCAGGGTCACTTCTTCCTTGCTGTCTTTGATCAAAAAACCTCCTGCTTTCAGAATGCCTCAGGCAAGGTGGGTCTGACAGCCACTGTTGTTTTCCTAGCACCTCTCAACTTCTCTCCTTCTTTTGAAGCTATAACTCATTGCGCCAGGGAAGTACAGAATTTGTGTCTGCCCTCTCTCCTTGGCCCTCTCCTATTTGCCCTAACCACACAGCTGGTGGGATGTAACACATGGTGTCCTGAAGAGTGTTAGTATTATTTTGAGCCATTTTCATCCTTCAGAGGCAGGACTGGCTTATCAAGTGAGATGCATTGGAATATGCTACAGGAACAGAGCAGAGCCCTAGGGAAGGATGAGGCTATATGATGCTATCTTATCCATTGTGCAGTAGGCATTTTGGAAGACGTAACTGCTGTAGGAAAGAAACCAACATTCCATAGAAGTTGAACTCAGTCAACCCTCATCTCCAATGTGTGTGGCACAAGAAACTCAGAAGTGGCCTAAAGACAGAGAACAACTAGGCCACTCACACTTAACCCGGCACCAGCAGAAGAGAATTCTCTTCTGGCCTCTTGGCTCCAGCCACATCTATATGTGACAAAACTGGTTCCAAGGAGAATATTGTATTTAACATGTATTGAGTGCTCCCAGTGCACACAGCACTGTTTCTAACACTTCATCCGCATTGTCTTATTTAATTCTGTGATAAAACTGTGTATTATAAAATTTTAATATGCCCATTCTAGAGATCTGAAAACTGAGGCTGAGAGAAATTTAGTCACATGCCCCAAAACATACAACATGTAACTTTTGGAACTGAGATTCCTGTGCCGGCAAGGCTGACTCCAGAGTCTGAGTGCTTGGGCTGGTGTCGCCTCTGGGTGATGAAGGCAAAATGAAATATATCAGTTCTTGGAGTCCCATGCTTCTGAAATGGGGATGTGAAAATCCTAATGAAATGGTAGGAAAAATCTCCCTCTTTGTATTAGTTTCCAAAGGCCGCCGTAACAAAGCACCACAAACTAGGTGAGGTTCAATAACTTGACCAGTATTGCAGCATTCATGTGTGAAGCCAGGATCAAAACCTAGGCGGTCTGACGCCAAATCCTTGTGTATTAGTTTCCTGTGATTGTTGTAACAAACTGCCACAAATTGGGAGGCTTAAAATAACAGGCATTTATTATCTCATAGTTTTGAAAGCTAGAAGTCTCAAATCAAAATGTCAACAGAGCCATGTCCCTCTGAAACCTGTCAAGGAATTCTTACTTGCCTTTTCCTAGCTTCTGGTAGTTTTCCATCAATCTTTGGCAATCCTTCGCTTGCAGCTGCATAGCTCCAGTCTATGCCTTCATCATCACGTGGCATTCTCTCCGGGTGCATCTGTTATCACATGGCTATCTTCTGTATAAGGCTGCCAGTCATCTTGGATTAGGTTCCCACCTCACTCCAGTATGACCTTATCTCAGCTTAACTACTTATATCTGCAATAGTCCTAGGTCCAAATAAAATCATATTCCGAAGTAATGAGGGTTAGGATTGCAACATGTCTTTTTGGATAATTCAACCCCCAAATTCTCTCCTTCATACTCTCAAAGCCCTGAATCTTAAAATCTTTGAAGATATATTCCTGTCTACCTTATTACTCCATATCTGTTCACATGTTCACACAGATTACCTGCCTATTAGTGTATGAGATGCCAGGAGGCTTAATAGCTACCACATCTTATATTTTGTTACCTGTTGCCTATTTTTTAACAGTCTAACAGAGGAACTTATGCAACTAACATATTTTTGAGTAGATAAAAAATTTTTCTGTATGCCTGTATCAGGTATATATTGCTACATAACAAATTACTCCTGAATTTAGCAGCTTAAAATAATACACATTTATTGTTTTGCAGCTTCTCTGGATAAAGAATCCAAATGAATTTTAAATTAAGTCATATCTTTCAACATAATTTATTTTGCACTTACTATAGTAACTATCTATAAATATGAACCTCAATAAATTAATTAGAATTTTAAAGTGAGATAAAATAGTGGTCTATATGATAACAGTGTAAAGAGCACACCGTGGGTTCAATTATACATAGATTTAATTTAGTCAGCATTTTCTATAAGAAAAGCACTACACACAGCATTGTAGGGGACACCAAATAAGTAAAACATCCTTCTTGTCTTGGAAGATTTTACATTCTCACAGCAAGTAAGCAGCATCTGAAAAACAAAGAAAAGACTTAAATAACAAACAACAAAGTGTCATACTAATTATACCAAATCCATGTACTAACTATTCTAGTTCGGTTAGTCCAATAGGATTTCCATTCAAGAAAATAGCTTTTAATTGTTGAAGACAAATTCCTGAGCAACAAAGACTCTTCAGTAGCTTTAACTATTAGACATGTCTAAATACTTGTGTCATTTCAATTGTTGTTTCAGATTACTGTTATATTATAAATGCTTTATAATGTTAAAGGAAACTGAAATAATCTATTTATTTACACAGGATATCATGTATCATTCTCTGTATCTGTATATAAAATTCATATTCTTGCTGAAAGCTGTTAAATCGACAATTTTGTACAGATAAAAGAAAGGAAAAGTTTATATTCCTGACATCTTTACTCTTCCGTAACCTTAACCCTTCCCATTCCTCTTTACTTTTCCAATTTTAAGAGTAGAATTATGCAAAGAAGTTCTAGATTTCCCAGTGTGTGGTTTATCCAGCACATTATTCTGAAACCGCTTTAAAGCATAAAGTTGAACAAAAATCAAAACGGCTGCACTAATATTTCAGCAAAGCTTGATTTTAAAGATTTTATTTTATTTTTTATTACTTATCTGTCAGAGAGGGAAAGAGCGAGCACAAGCAGGGGGAGGGGCAGGCAGAGGGAGAAGCAGGCTCCCTGCTGAGCAAAGAGCTGACACCAAACCAGATCCCAGAACCCTGGGATCATGACCTGAGCTGAAGGCAGATGCTTAAAGGACAGAGCCACCCAGGTGTGCTAGCAAAGCTTGATTTGAGAGTAACCTTTTCCCTCTCTTCCACAAACCTCCCCTCCTCCCTTTGCAGCCTTTTGTTTCAGGAATCTGGTCCACTATGAAGACACAATGCCTGAGGCTGAGAGCAGGTGCATAATTCCTGTCAAAACTGGCTCAATCTTGTGTTTCACTCTAAAACCTCCCCAACCCCTCACTCCAGGTGAGCTTGCAGTGTTGAAGGCCTTAGCCTGCCGCAGCTTCCTTTTTCTGGCAAAGCAATAAAACTATTCTTCTTCACACCCAAACTCTGTCTTTGTGTTACATATTTCAGCTCCAGAACACAGAGGTTGGTTTTCGACAACAATTTGAGTACCTATTATGCCCTAACCATTAAATATGGAAACAGGACAGATAAAATCTCATCCTTCATAGATCATACAGCCTGTTGAAGGAATCAGGCAACGAAACCAAAACAACAACAACAAAACAATGGGAAAGAAGAGCAATGGATCAGCAAAATCAAGACAACATGTGATGGTGGGTCCAGTAAAGAAGTGTGGTGCCGAAGGAGTAACGGAGAAGGATTGGCACCCAAGTGGATTATACTTCAGACAAGGCAATCACAGAGGAGAAGATCATTTAATCGGAAATGTTAAGGTTGGAAAAAAGTACAGTCATGTCAAGAAGAGGGAGAAGTAAATGTCCAGAAAGAAGAAATGGCATGTATAAAGATCCAAGTATCTTTTAGACTGGAGTCTAGAGACTCATAAGGTTAGCATGTTGAGGAACTCAATGATGTCAGTTTTTGTTTTTTTTCTTTAAGATTTTATTTATTTGACAGAGAGACAGCCAGCAAGAGGGGGAACACAAGTAGGGGGAGTGGAAGAGGAAGAAGCAGGCTCCCAGTAGGGAGCCGGATGCGGGGCTTGATCCCAGGACTCCAGGATCACACCCTGAGCTGAAGGCAGACGCTTAATGACTGAGTCACCCAGGCGCCCCTCAATGATGTCATTTAAACATGTTTATAAAACATAGGGATAAATGACTTGACCTCTTAGATAGGAATTCCAGCTGAAGGCTGCTAGATTCCACCAGGGACATATTGTTCAGTGGCCCCTAGTGTTCTGTTTAGGAGAGAAAACATGCTATGTCTCTACAGAAATCATGCAGTAAAAAATGCATAAAAGAGACACAATGTAAGGCTCTTAACTTTTTCAGAGGCCATTCTCTTGGTCCAATGATTGTGAAAAGTCATTCATTTAATCAATTGTTGTTAGGTATTTGCTACCGTTTATCATTCAGCTACTCTATGCCACATGCCAATCTAAGCATGTTATAAGACTGTTCCATTTAAGTCTCTAATATAGAGGTGCCTGGGTGGCTCAGTTTGTTAAGTGTCTGCCTTCCTCTCAGGTCATGATCCTGGGACCCTGGAAACCAGCCTCGTATCAGGTTCCTTGCCTGCTTCTCCTTCTCTCTCTGCTGATCCCCCTGCTTATGTGCTCTCCTTTTCTCTCTCTCTCTCTCAAATAAATAAGTTAAATCTTTAAAAAAAATTAAAAAATAAATCTCTGATTTATTCTATGAAGGAGACACTATTATAATCCCTGGTTTATAGACGAGAAAATGGAAGTCTAGACTTCTAGTCTAGTTTCACATAAATCATTAGAAGCTATAGAGATATGGTTGAAATCTTATATCGTTTGAAATTATCTGCACTGTTACGTAGTATACTTTGCAAAATGGTATGCGGTACACACAGAAATCAGTAAGACAGGATTCCGGATATGCAGAGAATGTTACAAAGAGTTGAACTAAAAGATAAACATGAGGCGAAGTAGAATGAGATACAAAAAGGCAACAAAGAGCTGGGTGGGGAGAAGTAACTAACTGTTTAAAACTATTGACGCATAGAATAGGAACCTACATTTGAGTTTAGATAGTTGTACATCTTCTTTGGCTGCTCCTGACTTCATATTTTTTGTTTAATGAATGCCATTTGATTATTATAGGATAAATTTATTGAAAGTCTCTATAGTAGTCACATATTAAAAAACAAAACCAAATCTATTTAGAATTTTTCTACAAGAAGTAGCTCATCAAACAGTAATGTATGGAAAACTTGACTTTATCACTTTAAAACATATGAAAAAAATGAAAGCCAGTGCTAAAAATTTCCTAATATTCTAATAATTGAATAATTCATAGTTAATTGTAAATTCCTAATGATTCATAAAGAAAAGTGAGTTAAAGACACATTTTAGAAAGCATACATCACCAGCAATTGGTTATATGATTAAATAATAAACATAGAGAAAGAAGATGAAATTCCAGTGTTTAGTAATAAATACATATTACATTCCATTAAATTATATTTATTTCAATACACCACAATTTCATATACATATATCTCTACATGTATATACATACACACACATAAAATAGTAATAATTTCACCTTACAATGTCAATAAGAGACATTTAAAAATTATGAATTCTATGTACAAAAATGCATGCAGAATCAGAATATGTACAGATTACATAATTTATTACTTAAATAAATTGCACAAGTACCCCCAAAGTGAAATATTTTCCACTAGGCTATATTAGAAAACCAGTTGATAAGATGGAGCATGTTTAACCAAAAGAAGTGGACAGTTTAAACCATGAGGAAAATTAAAGCATTTTAAAGATTCTGAAACAGAGCTTTTGTTGTTGTTTTGACTTTCTGCTCTGTGAAAACAAATGAAGATCAACCAAATGAGAAAAGCAAAGGCTATTTATTTAGAGCTTGCTTTAGTGAGGAAGTCAGCCACTGTCACTTGTGTTTTGGCAGAGACTCAAAGGCAGGCAGAGGAGTGGCAAAGTTTTATAGTGGGAAAAAGGGAGGGCCTCAGAGATGCCCTGATTGGAAGGTGTTGACCTGGGGAAACTGTAGGTACACTAACTAGATGGGGCCTTCAATGTGATTGGTTAGGGTTGCACATTTGGCTTTCTCTGATTAGAACTAAGTTGGAAGTGGGAACAAGGATTAAAGAAGCTGTCAGTTACTAAGCCCTGGTCGTTTGGGGCCTCATTTGTGGACAAACGCCATGGAAGTTACTGTTTATGTTCCTGGATTGTTATTAAAGATAGACAACTGACTTCCCACAAGTCTAACTTGTAGCAGGTTGATTTCCTGTGTTAATTATTGTATATAAGAGGGTTATTAGCTTCCTGGGCAGGTTGCTATAGGTTGTGGGTCAGAGTTCCATTTTTATGTTGTACTAACATTGTCTATTTCTATATTTAGTTTCTCAGTTCTTTTGCTGTTTTTCTTTCTCTCCAATTAGTTTCACTCCAATTAAAAATAAAGAACTTATAAGTGGTGTCAAATACTGATACTTGAAACTCAAAAGTAGTTTTTTGGTTTGTGTGAATGTGTCTCTGTAACTGTATCTATAATGTCTCCTAGTAATGTTGACCAGTTTTCTCTTTGCAATCTAGAAAATTCAATCTTTTCACAAATAAACACAAGGAATTTTTTGCCAATGATAGAGTGTATAATAGAGGAATAATATTGAACTCTGTTTCTCCTGATAAGAGTACAGCTTAGATCTTCTCTTTTTTTTTTATTTTGCATTTTTCTAAATTTGCAGACTGTAAGAGTACAAAGGGGAGGCTGCCAAAAGAAGGAAGGAAGTATAATTAGATTTAACTTGCCCACTGAATTGGAAGATATTCTATTCCCAGAGGCTCTCTGAAAAGTTGTAAAATTCCAGGCTATATGAGTCTTGATTGCTATAATTAACATATGTGAAGTCTTTCAAGTGTCTTCAGAAGCAAGTGTGTCTATTGAAAATTACCTTCTAGCAGCTTTTAAGTACAGGAAAGTTGACTCCATAGACTATAGCTCTCCATAAATGCCTACCTATTATCAAGGTCACAAGTTGATACATAATCACTAAACTGGACCTATTTTTTTTTATGAAATGTAGGCACTTAACTGTGGGAGGAAGGGAACTACGTAGTCATTAGAAAGCTATTTCATTTCCACTCTCGTGAAGACAGGGAATCTATATATCTGGTGCAAAATTTGTCCTTAATAAAAGTAGGAAAAAAATGCTTCATTCAAAGAGAATTTGCTACCACCTCTTCAGTAAATTCAGAATTTTGTCTCTAGACTTTCGTCAATATGTTGACCAGATCTAGGTGTAATTTATTTACCTTATGATAGCAAGCAAGAAGTACTTAAAAAAGTATTGTATTGATTTAGGGGTCAGAAGGTCACAGTTCCAGAGGTTTATTCTCATACTATCTGAATAACCTCAGTTTCTCCATCTATAAATAAAGTGACTATATTTGATAACTTTAAATATTCTAAAAGATTTCTAGATATTTATATTCTTAGAGAAATTTTAACCTTGATGATTTTTAATCTTAATATCTTAAAGATACTTCCTACTATTAAATTTGTGATTCTACAGTCTTTATTCTGTCTCCTTTTCTATATTTAGCCATGTTAATAATATGAATTATACATAATATAAATAAGTTCTCTTTCTAAGGAAATTAGAGTCTAGTTATGAATCATATGTATATGCTAAGTTAGATATGCTAACGTTTACAAACACTACCATACTCAGTACAAAATTACATATCAAGTTCTATAAAAATATGTTCATAGAAGAAAACCCAAAGATCTGTTTTGTTTTTTTTTTTTCAGAGAGGAATATAATAAAGGAAAGATGGATTAGGAGTAGTTTCTTGTTTTTAGTAGATATATGAAATTCAAAGCCTTTTCAAAGGGAGTGAATTTCAGTGCTTAAAATATTTCTCAAAGTTCGGGGCACCTGGGTGGCACAGCGGTTAAGCGTCTGCCTTCGGCTCAGGGCGTGATCCCAGAGTTGTGGGATCGAGCCCCACATCAGGCTCCTCTGCTATGAGCCTGCTTCTTCCTCTCCCACTCCCCCTGCTTGTGTTCCTTCTCTCACTGGCTGTCTCTGTCTGTCAAATAAATAAATAAAATCTTTAAAAAAAAATATTTCTCAAAGTTTAACTTCTACAACAGACATTCCTTTTTATTGCTAAGTAGCATTTCATGTAGCATTTCCTTATGTGGATGTACTACACAGTTAGTTTATCCATTCACTGGTTGAAAGACATCAGCTTTGTTTCTAATACTTGACTACTAAGAATAAAACTGCTATACATTCTTATCAACATGTTTAAACATCTTTTTAAAAGTTATTGTACTAAGGTTTACCATGTACATTTTAACTTAGAGTCTACCTTCAAATAGTATTATATCACTTTCTATGTAGTTAAGAAACTTGTCATAGTATATCCCAATTCCACAATCCATGTTGTGCTATTATACTCTTACACATGCTAAAACACACAGCATTATTGCTAAAATTTTTTGTGTTAGTTATCTTTTAAAGCTTTACAATTCCTTGAATCCACAGAATTGAACTTTATCTTCCTTCATATCCTTCCCAATGCTATTAATTTCTTTGCATCCCGTGTTTTAGCCTATTACATTCTTTCTATCTGAAGAAGCTTCTCTAACACTTTCAATTTTCTTAGTTTTTGTTTTGATTGAGAAATTCTCATTTTTGAAAGATACTTTTCCTGAGTAGATTATTTGGGGGTGTTTGGTTTTTTGTTCGTTTTTTCCCTTTTGTTTTTTTCCCCTGCTTTTAGCACTTTAAAGATGTCATTCCATTGTCTTTTGCATAGCATGATTTTTGAAGCTATAGTTCCTATCTTTGTTTTTCTAATATGTAATATTTTTCTCCTTCACTGTGTGCCTTCAATACTTTTTTGCTTTATTTACAGCAATTTAAATATATCTAGGTTTTGTTTGTATTTTTAATTTTGGGACAGTACTTATTCTACTTGGGTATGTCTGAGCATCATTAATTTTGGAAGTCTTTGTCATTATGTTCAAATGTGTTCAAATACTTCTGTATTGTTCCCTTTCTCTCCTCTTTTGGAGATTTCAGTTATACATATGTTGGAATGTTTGAACTAGTTGCACCTCAATAAGATATTCAGTTCTGTTTGTTTCTTTTCTTCCTCCTTGTATTTCAGGATGAGTAATTTCTATTGACTTATCTTTAAGCTCACTGATTCTTTTCTGTGTCAAGTGCAGTGTTGAGCATTCTTATTTCTGTTAATGTATTTTTTGCCCTAATATTTTCATTTGCCCCTTTCTTATAATTTCCATCAATCTGGAATTATGCATCTGGTCTTGCATATGTCTACCCTTTCCACTGGAGCCTTCAACATATTAATTACAGTTATTTTAAATTTCTCCTCTGATAATTACAACAAACGTGCCGTACCGGAGTCTAGATCTGAAGATTGTTTGCCTATTCTGACCATGTCTTTACTTCCCTTTAAAAATGTCCCACAATTTTTACTGAAAATCAAACATACTGTGTAGGAGGGTAGAGAAGGAGGTAAATAATTTTTATACTCTGAAATGATATGCCTTCCCTCTTTTTCTTCCTCTTTCTTTCTTTCTCTTTTTCTTTCTTTCTCTTTTTCTTTCTTTCTTTCTTTCTTTCTTTCTTTCTTTCTTTCTTTCCTTTCTTTCTTTCTTTCTTTTTCTTTCTTTCTTTCTTTCTTTCTTTCTTTCTTTCTTTCTTCTTTTCTTTCTTTCTCTCTCTCTCTCTCTCTCTCTTTCTTAAGATTTTATTTATTTATTGGACAGAGAAAGACACAGCACGAGAGGGAACACCAGCAGGGGGAGTGCAAGAAGGAGAAGCAGGCTTTCCCCCTGAGCAGGGAGCCCTATGTGGGGCTTAATGAGGGGTTCTATCCCAGGACACTGGGATCATGACCTGAGCCAAAAGCAGATGCTTAATGACTGAGCCACTCAGGCGCCCCTCTTTCTTGTTTTTTTTTGTTTTTTTTTTCTTTTGTTTTTAACAAATGAGTTTGAGTTCATTTAGTCAGGAGTTCAGAGAGGGAGTGATATTTGTTACTCTGATGGACATACCTTGTCTTGTATGTGGAGTGGGTGTCAGTTTACAATGTCTGTTTGATTCTGAGGTTTAAGGTTTTCAGGTATTTCCTTTGTTATGTGCCTTACAGAGTCCATCTTGGTGTGCTGGTGCTCTGCTCCTGTCCCTTTCTCAGCAATATTCTGAGGTTACTTGTTATTCAAAACTTCATAGATTCCTGGTACGGGATCTCAAGATTTGTTCTTATGAAGCCCCATTCTTGGGCATATGTCATGCGCCTGTGTTATGAGAATGTGGTCTTCCAGTTCTGCTGTTCCGTTTGTGGGTGTGAGCTCAGCATGTAATCCTGCCCCTCCCACTGAAGCAGGGTTTTTCCCTGACAATTCCCTTTCTAAACTGCAGTACATTTTCATCTGAGGGCAGCAGTGATGGCTGCTCTCCCACCTCACACATTAAGATTTTTTTTTTTAATGAATGGGAAAAATGGATCTAGATGGATTTTCTTGCCCCTCTCACATGGCCACTTCTGTTCCCCTCCTTCAGGTCTACACCAAAAAAAAAAAAAATTTCTCAGGTCTTTTTTCAATTTTTTCTATGAATATTTGGTGGAGTTTGTGGGGGAAAGACCCTGATAGAATGTGTAGCTCCTCCCAATTTCTTCAGTCCCCAAAGTTTCAGACTCTCTCATCTGCCTGTACTTGGCATTCATCAAGTTGTCAATTCTCCTAGTTGCACTCTTTTTATTGGTGTCCAGCCATGTTGGTCTCAAGTAAGGGCATGCTCATGTTTTCTCTGTCCCTGCAGGAAATGATGGCTGGGACAGCTGTTTGCTTTGCAAGATCAACTGTCTTTTGGGTTCCGTACAAGTCATGAATTTGGGGGTGGTTGTTTTAAGTAGGGCATTGATGCTTTAGCTCTACATCCTGGACAGGAAGCTGGATACCATGGGCTTTTGAGGATAAAACGAGATAATAAAAATAATAAATTTATACTTATAAGTTGCAGTGTGTGTAAAGTGCTTTTTACATGCATCATTCATTCATTGTCACAGTAATACTGTAAAATTATTATTTTCATTTTCTACATAAAGTAAGGGGTGTATCCAGAGAATATTTCACTTGCCTAAATTGCTACATGAAGAGTAGAAACTCAGCATTGACCCCATGTTCCACACCATTAATAATTAAAACTCAGGTTTCTATCATACGAGAGAGTATGTGAAAGCCATTTAAGAGAGTTTATGACTATACTCAGTAATTCCTCAGCAAACACTTTCATTCTATCTCTGTCGTTCTTTGTTTCAGGTTCTTGTTGACATTTATTGTCATCTCAAGATTGTCAATGTCCATCAAAAGCAATTCTTGTTGTTTTTGCAAGCCTCTCCAACAAGGGTATTTTTTTTTTAAACAGTGTCACATCGTGACACATTTTATTCAGCAGCTTGAGCATTTTAGTTCACAAATAGAATCTAAGTTATTATTGATTTTTTTTCCCCTTTCTTTGGGGGATATAAGCTTTTCACCCTGTGTTTTATTTTTAGAGGTTAATAATCAGATTGAGTGGTTAATGGCGATGCTTGCTTCTTGTGGTTACTGTGCACAGAGGTGAAGCTTCCGGCCATTTAGGAAGGCATCCAATGTAAGGGTATGCTATTTCCCCTTTAGAGGGTAAGAAATGAGTATACAAGAGAAATAAATATTCCGAGGGTATTTATAGGAGCTGCACTATGCAGTTTTGACCTAAGATACTTCCCAGAACAACAGCTTAATCTAACACTGACGATTTATAAGGGCTTAGATTGGCCTCTTGAAACCACCAGTCTGTGACACTGATATCTTTAATTTCCTTTTGTTCTTTCCTGGGCTACCTTTATCATTTTCAAGCACCAACTGGTCACAGGGAGAGAAATGCAGTTTGGAGCATTCAGTTTACCCTGAGGCTATTTTGGGAGGCCCCTCTTGATCTAATTGGAATTCCAGAAACTTCCTTTACTATGAGGCTTTGTCTGCATGTCTTGTTATAAGACAGGACTCTTAAAATTCTTATTAGGACACAGTTCAATTTTAACCTTCTGAGACATAATGGACTTTGATTAATTAATAAGCTAATGGATTCAATAATTTTTTATTCATTTTTGACAATCAATGTATGGACTTCCAACTTTAATTTGAGTGGTTTTTCTCATAAATATGCCAATCTCAGTGGTTACCCTTTTCATTTCAGAATAGTCTTTTGTTTTATGCATTTTTCTTTACTTTTTTATTTTTTTGTAAAAATTTAGTTATTTTAGAGAGAGAGCACAAGCGAGGGGAAGGGCAGAGGGAGAGGAAGAGCGAGAATCTCAAGCCTACCCTCTCCTAAGTGCAGAGCCCAGCACAGGGCTTGATCCTAGGACCGTGAGATCATGACCTGAGCCACCTTGGCACCCTGCATTTTTCTTATTTTAATGTCTTGTTTTTTCTTTAAACGTTAGGACTATTTATATGTATTTTATTCTCAAGAGTAAGATTTCTCAGGACACCTGGGTGGCTCAGTCCGTTAAGCATCTGCCTTAGGCTCAGGTCATGATCCAGAGTCCTGGGATTGAGTCCCGCTTTGGGCTCCTTGCTCAGTAGGGAGCCTGCTTCTCCCTCTGCCTGCTCTGCCTGCTGCTCTCCCCGCTTGTGCTCTCTCTCTCTGACAAAAAACAAAACAAAACAAAACAAAAACAATCTTACCTAAAAATTACTCAACAAAATCTAAACAATCATTTCATTTACATTCTATATTTATTTTATACAGAATACAAGGACTGGTTAATATTTTTAAGAACACCTATGCTGGAGGCAGAATTCCAAGGTAATCCCAAATGACACTCACCTTTGTGTAATCATTTCCCCTTGTGTAGATGGAACCTATGAATATGATATCACTTATGTGATTACGTTACCTTCAATGGCAAAGGGATTTTTCAAATGTTGCTAATGTTCCAAAATGATTGACCTTGAAGTAGGGAGATTATCCGGGTGAGCCTGACCTAAGCACTTGAGCCCTTTAAATCCAGGTCTAGCGGTCAGAAACAGAGGAGTCCAGGGATTTGAAGCAAAAGAAGAATTTGATGTGCCATCACCGGCTTGAAGATTGAGGGTGCCCCATGGCAGGGAATGCAGGTAGCCTCCATGAGTTGAGAGTAGCCCCCGGCTGAAGACTGGCAAAGAAATGGGGACCATACAGTCCTCTAACTTCAAGGAACTAAATTCTGCTAACAAGAATGAGCTTGGATGCTGAGCCTCCAGCCAAGAACTCAACTTGATTTTAGCCTTTGATACCATAAGCAGAATTTCCAGTAATGTCATGTAGGACTTCTGACCTATAGAACTGTGAATTAATAAATGGGTAGTGTTGTAAACTGTTAAATATGTGGTTAATTATTATAGAGTAATAGAAATTTGTGTTAATACTTCTTGATTCTGTTTGTGTTATGCTGAATATTCATTTGCTTCATTCTCTTCCCATAACTAATGATATCTACATCCATGTTATCTGGAAATTTAATTATTTAAAAGAAAAATGTATCCATTAAGATATATAAGTCAAATAGCTATTACATAGGTAATTTACCTCATAGGTGAAGGATCCATTCAGAGTCAAGAGACTTCTATATTTGTTGCCTATTTTAATAAACATGTTTATCTCATACTTTTTAATCTGTAAGAAACAAAAGTAGATTATAAAGGAAGTTATGGTGAAAATTAAAAACAAAACTCTCATGGGGAAGAAAAAAAGCAAAACTGCAAAACAAGTTAAAAGAGTAGCAAAACAGGGGCATCGGGGTGGCTCAGTCAGTTAAGCATCTGTCTTCAGCTCAGGTCCTGATCCCTGAGTGCTGGGATCAAGCCCCCTATCAGGCACCCTGCTCACCCTCCCTCCTACTTGTGCTCTCACTCACCCTCTCTCTCTCATGAATAATTTTAAAAAAAAAGTCAAAACAAAATAAAACCTGTCAAAACAATGCAGTCTGAGGTCACCAACTGTTAATTATGTTCGTTTTAAGAAGTACACGGAAAGGGGCGCCTGGGTGGCACAGCGGTTGGGCATCTGCCTTCGGCTCAGGGCGTGATCCCGGCATTATGGGATAAAGCCCCACATCAGGCTCCTCCGCTATGAGCCTGCTTCTTCCTCTCCCACTCCCCCTGCTTGTGTTCCCTCTCTCACTGGCTGTCTCTATCTCTGTTGAATAAATAAATAAAATCTTTAAAAAAAAAAAAAAAGAAATACACAGAGAGTCTGCCAAGCTGTAGGTGGGTTTACTCTTACTTGCCAGAGTGGGTGGGCTAGATTAAATTCTGAGATGAACAAATGTCTTGCTTGTTAAAGGGGATTTTAAGAAGATGCTGTCTAGCAAGGACTCTGGAGTCAGATGGAGAGCCATCATTTGGAACAAATCTGTGTTGCTTTTAGTCTTTGAAATTTTGGAATTGTTTATTACCACAGCATAACTTTGCTGTGACTCACTAGGTGTACTATTTTCCTAGTCTTCTTTATTTTAGTTCGGTGCAACTCTATTCTTCTATTTTTTCATAATAATTTTTTAAAAGATTTTATTCATTTATTAAGAGAGAGAGTGCATGAGAGAGAGTCACAAGCAGTGCAGAGGGGTGGAGGAGAAGCAGACTCCCCACTGAGAAGGTAGCCAGATGCGGGACTCAATCCTGGACTCTGGGAGCACGACCTGAGCCAAAGACAGACGCTTAACTGACTGAGCCACCTGGTGCCCTATTCTTCTATTTTTTTTTACATGTAAAATACTAACGTCATCCTAGACCCTTTCCTTTCTTTCACCAACAAATACTCATCATTGAATCCACAACTAATCCTCTTGTTTCTATATTCATGTGTATCTACTCTCCCCATTTACTGCTTTACCTAGATCCAAGCACCATGGCTTAGTTGTCCCTTGATGAGATAACTACATTAGCCTTCAAACTGCTTCATAAAGACTGACTCAGCACCTTCCCTAGGAAGTGTGTATTTGGTCAGATAATCTATCATAAAATGTAGTATGTGATCATTGCGTAAATAAAATGTGTATTCTCAGCATGCAAGGCTCTTTAAGATGAGGTGTATTTCTACAAACAAGAGAGGTTACCTATGATATGAGAAATCACCTAGATTCTAGTCATTTTAAAACAAAGTAGCTTATGATAGCTGGCCAAGTAAACTCAGCAGACACATAATCAATTTTATTAAAATAAGTTCTTTTAAAGAATATCTAAATATGAATGGAGAAAAGCAAAAAGAACTATGTTGTGTTGAATTAGATTTAGAAATGTTAGTATTAATTTATGATTCAATAAAGGTATATATTTTCTAAAAGCTAAGAGCTGAGAAAGGGCAAAAAAATCCATGATACCTCTAAAACAAGGAGTACTTTCAGCACCCTGATTCATTTTAAAATGTCATCTCCCACTGTATGGAACCAGTATGCTTGGCGAATTGGCCAATCCCAGTATTGGGCCCGGAAAAACACATAGTGAACCCAAAATAATTATAGTGTGAAAGAGAAAGCAGAACTCAAAAACTAGAGAGGACATACCTAAAGGATACAGGAACCAACTTGAATGGGCTCTCATTGGTCAAATTAGACCCATAAAAGTATCAAAATCAGTAATGACAGTGATAAACTATATAGCATATATGTCAAGTATATGAGGTGTTGTATAAAATATTTAAAGATATTGTGCCCGAATTAACGAATTAACACTGACTCACACCCAGATAATTCAAATGCAAAAACTTCAATAAACTATTTAGGGAGTATGACAAGTCTAAGCAAACCAAAAAGAGATACTGAGGTCCCAGGAATCAACAGCAGTAGGAAGAAATGATTGGAGTGGGGGGAGGGCAAGGAATGAGTGTTAAGTGGAACTTAGTGAGAACTAGAACTGTGGAGTACAAACGGTAAAAACTAGAGTTAACAAGGTATCCAAAACAGTGAGGGAGTGGATATCTCTCTGTTCTGTCCACTTATATCTTGTTGGAACCTTCTCTTAGCCCCACTGCCAAGAGTGTCCAGTTGATGCATCCCCAGGAGTTGTTCCCACAGGGCTAAGCAGGTAGAACAAATATACAACAACATTAGCAGAGTATCATCCCTTTTCAAAAATCCCACCTAGCTGGACATTACAGTTTAGTCTATTTCCAGGATTTCATTAGAATTTTTCTTTTTTTTTTTTTTTTTAAAGATTTTATTTATTTATTCGACAGAGATAGAGACAGCCAGCGAGAGAGGGAACACAAGCATGGGGAGTGGGAGAGGAAGAAGCAGGCTCACAGCAGAGGAGCCTGACGTGGGGCTCGATCCCATAACGCCGGGATCACGCCCTGAGCCAAAGGCAGACGCTTAACCGCTGTGCCACCCAGGCGCCCCTAGAATTTTCTTTTCTAAGTCACCTTAATTCTATTTTATAGTCAGTCCAATTACTTCTGGCTCTGGAACACGACAAGGATTTCTCATTGATTGGCATGCAAAGTCCTTTTACTTGTCCAAATATATCTTATAATAGCTATTTTATTTTAAGGAATTTTCTGAAAGTCTACTTTTCAATCTGCTGTTGCAATAGTATCCAACAGATTTCAAATTCCTCTTGACCTAATGATACTTACTTTCTTCTGTCTACATGACACAAAAAGAAATCAAGAGAGAAAAACAGTGTGATAATGTTTAAGGTATTAAAACTTCAAAATTTGTTCAGTCAAAAGCACACGATTTCTACCTTACTCTTAGAGAAACCTGAAATACTCTTATGCATCATTTTTCTCTCTGTGCTATATCATTTTCATCAGCATAAAAACATATTTTAATAGAACTCATCTTAAAAGAGGAGAGGAAAAACCGTTATTTGACCCCATTCTCTCTCCAGGTATTTTCTCTTTTATATCAAGACTCTTAAAATTATTGTCACAACTCTGTTTCTTCTCTTTTAACATGCTATAGTCAGGCATTTTTTATTATCATTTTACAGAAAAATTATCATTTCAGACATCCATATTCTCCACACTAGGAGTCCAGTGGTTGAGCCCAATGTCATCATTGTAGCATTAAGTATATACGATCGCTCATTCATTCCTGAATAATTTTATTCTCTGGCTTTTGGGACACCATTTCCTTCAGTTTTCCTCCAACATTGCTCAGTGGATACACTTTCTCTATTTGTTTTCCCTCACTTTCCTGACTACCCAATTTGTGTGTTCCATGGTGTATGTAGTCCTCGTGCTTTTTCTCTATGTACACTTTTGTACATAGACATTCATACATAGCCAAGATTATGGCTTTAAACATTTAATTCTAAACCAGATTACTCTCCTGAATTTTATAACTATGTAGGCAACCCTGTATTTGGCATCATTAGTTGGATGTCTGATCAGAATGACCAGTTCAGCATGTTCAAATCTAAATGTCTTCTGGAGGATACTGAGTGCTATTTACCAAACATACCAAGCCTATACCTTTCAGGCACATGGTTAAAATTTATCTCCAGCTCCTCTTTGAATATAAATGTGAATATGTGACCTCCTTTGGTAAATAAAGTATTAAGTATAAGTTGAATTTAATTTCTGCAAAGAAACTTTAAGATTTAGTGCATAAGTCTTTATGTTTCCTGACCTGTGCCATTGTGATTGTTAAATTACATAACAATATGAAGCCTTAGTCAGCCTGGCCCTCTGAGGGGCTGTGACAAACAGAGCTTTTGTTGCCAATTTTCTCTGGACATGTGTCATAGCCATAAATAAATTCTCAGTGTGTTTAGCACCTGAGATCCTGGAGTTGTTTGCTATTACAACATAAGTTAATCTATCCTAACTGATACACCTTCCCAAATGGGCTCCTTCTCTCGTTCTTTTTTTTTTTTTTTTTTTTCATTTTAGTTGGATGCTAATTTTATCTTCCATATAGGCCTAAAATTTTGAAGTTATCCTAGATTTTTCTCTTTCACTTATACTCCATATCCAATTCATCACCAAATACTGTTTTTTCTATTTTCAAATATATAAACTTGTCACCATTTACTGTTCCAACTTGATTTAGGTAACTATAGACCATATTATCCTTTCCTTGGATTTTTAAAAAAGATTTATTTATTTATTTATTTATTTATTTGGAGATGGGGCAGGGAGAGGCAGAAGGAGAGGAAGAGAGAAATCCTCAAGCAGATTCCCGACTGAGCATGGAGCAGCACTTGATCCCAGGACCTTGCATTTATGACTTGAGCCAAAATCAAGAGCCAGCTGGTTAACCAACTGAGTCACCCAGGCACCTCTCCTTGGATTTTTATAATAGCCTCCAAACTGTTCTTATAACCCCTCTTCCTTCTTTATAATATGTTCTCAGCTGAGTAGACAGAAAAAAACTTTTAAGTGCAGGTCGTTTAATGTCACTAACTGGTCAAAAACCTCCAATAACTTCCTATCTCAATCAGAAGAAATTAAAATTACAATAAAACCTACAAGACCTGGCCCTCTTATTTCACTAAACTTATCCCTGGCATACTAGCCTTTCTTGTTGTTCCTTTAACATGCACCAAGTATGCTCTATCCTCAGATATTTTCATTTGCCAATCCCTCTACCTGATATATTTTCCCTACTCTTCCTTAATTTGGCAATCATCAGTAAATCTTCCAGCAAATTTAAACAGCATCTTCTCCCACTTTCAGAACTCCTTGTGTCTTTCTTCAGTGTAATTTTCTACCATGGCATTTATACAAACTGATATTTTATTTATTTACTCTTTTTTATTATCTCTTTCCCTCACTAGAATGTAAGCACTTTCAGAATCAGGCAATGGCTGACAGATATTTGGTGAATGGAAAGTATAAATAACTCCTTGAGATTGTTAACTACAGGGATGGAAAATAAGTTCAATCCCAAAGGTTATCTATTATGTGTTGGTTGTGGTTATCTAAGTTCTGTGCAATGGATAAATAGGCCATATCCGCTGAGTGGGAAAGTATCATGATCGCCTAGAGATAGCCTTTAGGACTTTAGAGGGGTTTATATTTGCTGGCTTCTAGAACTTCTCATAAAAACAAAACACAACAAAACCAAACCAAAACAAACCTGAAATCTAATTTTGACATTAAAACCTAACCCTGATTTATAATCAGAAATTGAAAGAGTTTTGTCACTCATAGCCATGGTGGTGATAGTAGTGGTTGTAAAGGTAGAAGGGAAATTAATTGCTGGCTTGATGCCTTTAAGAGATTCTAAAATCATAGTGGTAACTGTAAATCCCCTTTCCTCACATACTCAGCTTCTCTCTCTTTCTCTTTCCATGCCTTCCTATCCTTTTTCTCCATTGTTCTATCTTCTTTACTCCCCTGGCTATATTTTTGCTTTTGCTATGAAGTCATTTGGTTGTGTTCTCCAATACTAGTTAGTCCTCCTGATAGTAATAACAACTAATGCTATTTTTTCCTTCTGTTCTCTTTAAGTTGTGTGATCCAATTGTCACTGTTCTTCAGTAAATTAATTTCTAAGCAATAAAGTTTTCCTAAACTAATGCTATATGCCAATATTCTTCTATCCTAAAATAGGTCATCAAAGACATCTAATGAAATTCCAAGATTGCATTTTAGTATGCGTGCTAGCCCAGTCCTGCACATGTAAAGAAATAAACACTTGTTGAGTAAATACTAACAAATTCTTGATTGCTTACTTTATCTCAATATTTTTCTAGAGAGTTACAACAAATACAAAAAAATTAAAAATATAAAATAAATAAAACAATAAAAGTGTGATTTTGCTCATTCTGTGTCAGAAACTTAGGTTTTATGACATTGTGATTTTGAAGGCTGTATGTATTGAATTACAGCACACTGTCTCTTCCTTTAGTTTTTCCTTAGGATCAGATATAGTGTGATCTGAAATTGGAAGGCCAAATTGCAAAATTTTATAATTATACAAATCATATTTCTGGCATTAACACAAAAAGCAGATATCATATGAAGGTTATCAAAAGAGACATACTTCCTAAAACTATAGAGGTGATAGAGTGTCTTCCTAATAAATTCTGATTTTCTTAAAAGAATAATTTTAGAAATACAGGAAAATGACTTTAGTCTGTGTATCTAATGGGGGGATAAAAAGCAGAACAAAATCCCTACAAATGTAAAATAATCAATAATCTCATCATTTTGTATTAATTTCCCATCATCAATTATTAAGTTTCAACTAGATCTAGTCTACATTGGTTCATTTTTTCTTAAAACTCATTCAAATCCTCCCAGGTGTCAGGTCTGTAGAAATGCAAAGTATACAAATATTAGTAAAACAGGATCTTGGCCTTTAAGAAATCTATAGTTTTGCAGGAGAGGAAAATATATAAGCCCATATGCCTAACAAAATATTACGAAGTTCCAAGAATTGACAGGAACCAATTTTAGAAAAACAGGATCTTTATTAATCTAAAACTGATATAATTTAAATTTCATTCTACTCAGAATTCCAATTTCAATATTTAATTCAACCCCAATACTTTATATGGGATATTGTCTTTTGTATATATTTAAGCCAGCAAGAGGTATACATTTTCTCTTACTTTTTTTTTTTTTTTTTGCATATATAAAGTGTGGTATATTTCTAGAATATTTCAAGGGAGGAATAAACTTATTCTTTTGTCTTCCATAACAAAGCTGTAGCTAATTAATTAAACTTGTTTGCTCCTGCAATTCCATTTTCTAAAGTTTGGCAAAGTTCTCCTTTATTTGTTAAATGGTCTTATAATTTAAGGAGTTGATTATGATTATGAAAAAGCATTAGTTTAACCAAGTGCCTGCAAAAGTTTGCACATTGACTTGGAACACAAGCAAAGCATAATTTATACATGAAAGCATATCAAACAGATAAGAAGAATAAAAACAGAAAACAAAAAACCCCCAAAACTCTGAATTCAAGGAAAAAGATATTTTTGTTCCACAGAAAAAATACAAGATAAACACACATAAAAGAGAAAGTGTAATATGGACACATCTTAGACTCATTTTACAGAGGAGATACAGGTTGAATCAGGCGTAACGTTTCTGTGATAACCTATAGTGTTGGACTAGCATTGACATCCAAAGAACTGAGTTCAATTTACCAAATTTTGTATTAACCACTGTGTACTGGAAAGTTGGCTGACATTTTAAAACGTCAGTATAGTATTTTGTTGCAGCAGTCAAACTAAGGTACGTTTCTGTGCCACCTGTAGGCAAAGCAAGCAATTCTTCAGACACATGAATAAAATAATTACAAAACTTCATTTCTCTTTTGGGTAATAGACAAGAACACAACCTTGGAGTTGGGCCTTACTTGCTAATGGAATTCAACTTCACGGAGCAGCTAGCTACAAGACGTTTAGTGATAGCATTATGTAACCTGGTGGTCAAACCATGGATTTCAGAGCCAGAATGTCTGGCTTCCAGTCATTGCTCTCTTAGCCACTATAGAATCTTGGAAAAGTTACTTCAATTTCCTCATCTGTAAAATGGTTATGTTGTGAGAATTATATAAGGTCATAGATGTCAAACATTCGGAACAGCGTTTGGGCATCATGTTGGTAATATGCACTTGCTGCTCTTATTAGCTTTCCATGTGATTCAATATGCTTCTAACCACTTGTACATTTTATATGCTAAGAGTAATACATTAAAAAATTTGACATAAATTGGATCATTCACAGTAGCAAGTGAAAGATAAATTAGAATAAACTTCAAAAGAAATGCACATGAATTATATTTTGAAAGCCAAAAATTTCTCAAGTATTTTTTTTTCCATTTTGTTAAAAATCGAGTGCAGCAATAAACAAGACATATAAAAATCCTTGCTCTTGGGAGTCTTACATTCTGGTGGAGGGAGACATAAAATATAAATATAAATACAAAAAAATAGATGATAGATAGGTAGTATATTCATCAGGAATCCAGTGAAACATAACCAGTATAATAGAGAGAGAGAGCGAAACGGAGAGAGAGATTATATAGAATTGGCTCACAATTATGGAGGCTGACAAATCTCAAGATCTACAGAGTAAGTCAGCAAGCTGGAGACCAAGGAAAGCCAATGGGATAGTTCTAGCCTGAGTATGAAAGCCTGAGAAAAATGAGAATAGATGGTGTAGTTCCAATTCCAAGGCTGGCAGTTTCAAGACCCAGGAAAAGCTATATGTTAGTTTGAGTCTCAAGGCAGGAAAAAACAAATGGCTCAGATTAAAGGCAGTCAGGGGGCACCTGGGTGGCTCAGTTGTTAAGCGTCTGCCTTCGGCTCAGGGCATGATCCCAGAGTCCTGGGATCGAGCCCCACATCAGGCTCCTCTGCTGGGAACCTGCTTCTTCCTCTCCCACTCCCCCTGCTTGTGTTCCCTCTCTCGCTGGCTGTCTCTCTCTCTGTCAAATAAATAAATAAAACCTTAAAAAAAAAAATAAAGGCAGTCAAGCAGGAGGAATTTCCCTTTATTTGGGGAATGGTTGGACTTTCTGTTCTGTTCAAGCTTTCAAAAGATGAGGCTCACCCTCACTAGAAAGAGCAATATGTTTTATTCACTGAACCAATTCAAATTTTAATATCATCTAGAATCACCCTCACAGAAACATCCAGAATGATGTTTGACCAACTATCTAGGCACCCTGTGACCCAACCAAGTTGACACGTAACATCAAGCATTGCAAGTGCATACATACATAGGTAGATAGATGAATTTATAAAATGCTGGAATGTGATCAGTTACTTGTAAAAAATATATAGCAAACTAAGGGAAGTTGGAATAAGGTGCACTTTTATGTGAGTTTCACTGAGAATATGATATTTAGAAAGATTTAAAGGATCTAAGGGCATAAGATACGAAGGTGTCAGGAAAAAAACATTCCAGGCAGGGATACAATGTAAAGGTCCAGAGATGGTAGCACATTTGCTTTTTTGGAGGAAACAAGGCCAGTGTGACTTTAGTAGAATGAGTAAAGTGAAGAAAAAGATGAGGTGAACATGGCAATTTAGGCAGGTGTGAGTATGCGGACAGATCACCTCGTGCCTTATAGGCCATTTTAAGGACTTTGGTTTGATTGAGTGAAGGACTGTTGCAGGGCTTTGGATAAAATGGTGTCTTGATCTGATTTATGCTGTGAAAAAATCATTCCAGCTACTCAGTAGATCACAGACTCTAGGAGGGGTAATTAGTCACATGTGGAAGGAAGAACACCAGTCAGAGTTGTAATCTAAAAAAGAGACGATGGGCCAAGGTGACAATTACATAGTTGGTAAGAAGACGTCTGATGCAGAAAACATTCTGTAGAAAAAAGTAGAAGTATTTCCTGAGACAATATATGCAGGTGTGAGAAAAAGTTGGTTAAAGATCTCATCTGAGCAACTAAAAGAACAGATCTGCCATTAAGTAACTTGGGAACACTGCATGGGAGGCAGGTTTTAGGAATACGAACATGAGCTTAGTGTTGGACATTTTAATTTTGAGATGTCTATTAAGCATCCATGCAAAGATGTCTAAGAAGCTATGGACATTTGGAGAAGAGAGAAACTCTGTTCAGGCTAGAGATAAACATTTAAACTTAAAATCCATGAAAATTGAGGTTCCAATTGAACTGTAGAAAGTAATAAGAGAACATGGCCCACCTTAACACAGAGAAAAAGTCTGGAAACAAGCTAAAAAATAATGCATTTTAAAAAATACATCTGAGATGTGGAACACAAACAAATCAAAATAAACTAAATTCTAGAAAGGGACAATCTCTGACTAGGAAAAAAGTAGCTCACAACCACTTTCTTCCCTGAGTGCATGGTGAGAAGAGAAACAAGCCTGCCTAAACAGAATCGGTATCCGGTTGAAATTTTAGCATCCTTTTTTCACACACCCACATGGATTGGTGAAAGGGATTAGAATCCTAAGTGCCCCAGATGTAAAGTGGAAACATATCTATCCATCAGTTCTTTCCTGTAGGCATTTGCCAAGGGCATTGCGCCAGCAACTGAGAAAAGAGGAAGACAATGAGGAAGATACCCCCGAGTCACATGGGTCCTTTGTGAGGCCATGCCAGAATGTGAAGAAGGCTGAGCACAGGACAATAGAATGAGATCCTTTCAATATAGAAAGTTGGGGGTTGTTGGAAACTATAGAGACATCTTTCGTGGCACATGGAGCTGGCAACTGGGCTATAAAGCAGAGAAAGAGAGAGAGAGAGAATGTGATGATTGATTTGGAGTCTTAGCCTTGCTCAGATTTCAAGCTCTCCTGAAGGAAGGCTACACTCACAACTTATGAAGACAGTGGTGATCTTAATTTGACTAAAGCTTCAACAAATCCTAAACCCAGCTCAACAACACATTAGATTGATTTAGGTCCCACTTGAGAGGGCTGACAGAAGGAAGGGTATGTCTTTGCTGATGATAAATATTGTTTACTTCAGTGTCTATCATTTTTTAATACCAAATATCTGACATGCAATCAAGGTAAACAGGTAAAGTAGGAAAACGTGACTGTCAAATCACAAAGGACCTATGATTAGGTAATCAACTATGAAAAAGCTGTGATAGCTATTATTTATTACCTGAAAACGACAAGCAATTATTAATGTCACTGTTTGTGTGGTTCAGGAATATAACCATGGCCTAACCTCAAGCTCCCTCACAAGGTTGCAATCAAGGTATCAGGTGGGGCTGTGGTCATACCTGAAGGCTCCACTGAGGGAGGATCAGCTTGAAAGTTCACTCAAACGGTTGTTGGCAGAATTCAGTTCCTTGTGGGCTGTTGGACTGAAGGCCTCAGTTCCTCAAGGCCTGTGGATGAGAGGCCCCCTTCAATTGTTTGCCCTGTAGACTTCTCCATGGGGCAGCTCACATATGGCAACTGGCTGAAAGAAAGGAGGGGAAAGAAGAGGAGAATGAGAGAAGGCAGGAGCCATATTATTTATTGTAACATAACCTTGCAAGTGACATACCTTGCTGTGATCTGCTCCTTAGGAGTGAGTCACTAGTCCCAGCTCACACTCAAGGAGGGGTGATTACACAAGAGTGAACATTAGGAGGCTGAGCTATTTGGGAGACATGGTAGATTCATATTATCTGTAAAATCATAGAAGAATGATCATACTAATTTTCACTAAACTGTTCTTTTCAGTTCTTGGAAAGAGCTAAGCTCATAAACTCATAAATACTTAAAATGTCACAGAAAAGTGAAAATAAAAGACCCAGGAACTTTGAGTGGCTCAGTCCCCATTAAGCGTCTGCCTTCAGCTCAGGTCATGATCCCAAGGTCCTGGGATTGAGTCCCGCATTGGGTTCCTTGCTTAGCAGGGAGCCTGCTTCTCCCTCGCCTGCTAGTCCTCCTGCTTGTGCACTCTCTCTCTTTCTCTCTGATAAATAAATAAAATCTAAAAAAAATTATATATATATATATATATATATATAAAAGTCCCTAAGTCCATGTACTATGTCATGCTCTGCAATCCTGGGAACTCCTTGCAGTCACTTGTTTAAAACCAACTGTGCCTTATATTAGGCAACATTATGTTTTGTTTTATTTTTTAAATTAAAAGTCCTTTGAAGAGAAGAAACTAGAAATTAGCAGGCAATATTCTATTCAGAAAAAGAAGAAAAACAGGAAACATTTGTAAAAGCATATCCAATTAGGCTGCTTGGGGACATTTAATGTAAGAACCATTTATCGAAATGTATATTTCAATTGCTACTAAGGAGTCTATTAAATTTTCATCTAAAATGAAGCATTTTTTTCATAAAATGATCATTAAGTGAGGGCAAGTTTGATTTGAAAAAAAGAAACTTTTATTAAAGCTCATATTCAGACAATCTTCAATTAATTAGTACAGCACAACTTTCCCAAAGCAAGGTCAATACAATTTCATCAATATGTCTTCATTTGGCACTGGATTTGGTCATCTAAACACACAGTTTCATTAGGTTTTTTTTTTTTTTTTTTTACTGCCACTTGTCCAACCTGAGAAGTCCTCAAAATAGCTCATCAACTCTTATTATTTCATCACTACCTCATCAAATTAAGTAGCTGATTATAAAAGCAATTACTAATAGTTTATCTCTATTATTGTCTGTAAACAGCTCGAACACTAAAGCAAGGAATAATAACCACCTGCCATGCAAATTTAGTAAATGGCAATATGAATCTGGTTTTCAACTGTCAATATTTATCAGTAATTTTTCTTTTAGCAGGAAGTCAAAATCTGAGATTTGTGCACTTCATGCTATTAAATATGATATAATGATATAACTAAAGCAAAATAATTTAAAGTGATAGATACATCTTTCTGAACTTGAACAGATAGTATCAAATTCTAGAAATCTTTAATAAATGTAATTCAAAAACTACTATTACAGGAATGTTCTAATTAATATATACTGGAAAACATCTGTCAAAGAGCAGTAAATTGGAAATTTAAAGTATCCTTTTCTTATAATGTGAATGAAACTTCATAGTTTAAGGAGAATATGCTGTTTTTTCTAGCTAAAAAAAAGATTTATGCATGTATTTGTTTTGGGGAGAGAGAAAAAGAGAACACATATGAGTGAGAACACGTGAAGGGGGAAGGGCAAGCAGCAGAGGGAGAGAGAGAGAATCTCAAGCAGACTTCACACCAATCGCAGAGCCCAACACGGTCTCCATCCCATAACCCATGGGATCATGACCTGAGCCAAAACCAAGAGTTGTACACTTGACCAGCTGAGCCACCCAGGCACCCCTCCAGCTTCTTTGAGGAAAAATTGACAAATAAATTTGTGTATATTTAAAATACAACATGATGATTTGATATATGTATACATTGTGAAATGATTACCACAATCAAGTTAATTAATACATTTTTTGCCTCCCATAATTAACTTCTTTTGTGCATGTAATGAGGATTCTTAAACTCTATTCTAAGGTAATTTCAAGTATTTCAATACATTATTATCATAGTTACCACACTGTACATTAGATCCTTGGAATTTATCCAAAACCAAATTCAGTATTGTTGCAAAATACAAAAATCAATACACAAAAATACTGTAACAACAAAATCACTGATAGAGAAATTAAGAAAACAACCCCATTGACAATAGCATTAAAAAAGAATAAAATACTCAGGAATAAATTTAACCAAGAAATTAAATGAAATGTGTACTGGAAACTCCAAGACATTGATGAAACAAATTGAAGGCGGCACAAATAATAGGAAAGATCTCCCATATTCTTGGATTGGAAAAACCAATATTGTAAAAATGTCAACAACACCCAATTGATCTACAGTCAGTGCAATCCCTATGAAAATTCCAATTTTTTCACAAAAATAGAAAAAAATAAATCCTAAAATTTGTATGGAAGATGCTATTTTGATATTCAATGAAGCTGCTCAAGTTATTTCTGTTGATCACTGAAATCATTGGAAAATCCCTACCTCAAATAAAGAAATCTGTTACAATATAAGCAAACTGAATTTAATTTACTTTGTCAAGTAAGGAGGATGACAGCAGAGACAATTCTGAAAAGATACGGTGTTAGCGAAAGTAAGTGCACAGGGTTTATTGCTATGTTTAGTGTCGGAAATTTAGTGTCAGACATTCTTAGCATGGAGGATCGGAAGGATAGATAGTTTCTGGTTTGGATGATCCTAAGGATTGATGGAAAATTTTCAGTGTGGAATTTAATTTTCCTAGGACAATGAATATACAATTAGTGGCGGCAGTTCACGCAAACCAGAACCATGATGGGATTTGGTTGAACACTACAAAGCTGTGACACTAAATTGGTGAAGCCAGGCCAAGTAAACATTTTCCAGAGTCCATATGTTCTAGCTTGGAAAGCCAATGTAGAGATGGATTTTTCTACTTGCTCAGTTAGTTAACTGAATACAATACAAAAGGTTAGTGATGGCAATGAAACCATCCTGGCTAGCAAATAGTGTCAAAACTATCTGGCCAAATTGTGTGCGCATGTTTGTTTGTTTGTTTTTTCTTTTGATCACAGGAAATGCCCTGACTGGCCCTGTGGGGTTGAAAGCCAGTTTCCCAGGCAGGCAAACAATAAGTTAGAGAGCACTATGGGAGCTTGGGTGTGTGGGGGAGTAAATGCACAGTCCATAAAAAGGGGAAGGAATGGGGTAACCTGGCTGGCTCAGCCAGTGAAACATACGACTTTTAATCTTGGAGTCGTGAGTTCCAGCCCCACTTTGGGCGTGGAGCCTACTTAAAACAGAAATAAATAAATTAGAAAAAGAAAAAGAAATGGAAGGGAGAGAATGGTTTGGGACACTTACTCAGAACATCTGAAGCAGCTCCAGGGACTGAACCAAACTTCTCGCGCTGCAGCGAGAACCGCTTTTCCCACAGGAAAGCCTAATCTCACGAGATCTCCCGAGTTTTACCTACGGTTGCCTATGGACTCCAGACGTCATTGCAATGAAAAATACCCGGATGTTCCAGGAGCTGGAGGCGGCTAGCTGCAGACGCGTTTAGTAGTGTGTCTTATGCGACCTATCGAACATAGCCAACTCATTTCCCACGCCTCGTGTACGCCTGCCCTCATCTGCTCAGAGTTACAGTGAGTTAACTCCTTGCCCAGGGGGACTGGCCAGGTGGGATAACCAACTCTGGCCCCAAGGCTGTGGGTGTGTAGGGTCGGTCGGCCTTGAACTTTTGGACATGTGATCATTTATGATATCAGCTTAGTTATTGATAAATTTCTGACCACTTTTAACAAATTTGAATAATTCTGATTGTAAGAATTACCATGTTAAGTGATTTAAGAGTTTAAAGAGTTACTAATTTAGTATTCTGAGTAATTACCCGTAGCCGGTGTGTGTGTGGGGGGGCTTCTAGGGCACAGTCTAACAACATCAAATTGGGAAGTGGAGGAGGGAGGGAGGGGTGGTGTCAAGGATTCTTTATTGTCTGAAAAACTTTAATAATTTACTCTCTAGACACAAGTCAGGTTTGTGTGGTAAACAAGTGAAGTCTTTATGTATATATAAGACATAATAGTCTAATGGGATAAAACTGTTAAATATAGAAGTCATTTAATGTGACAGGACTATTCATTCCATCTATTTATTCTTTGGGAAGGACAAATTCCCTGAGTACAGATGGAGAATATCTAAGAAAAATGAATACATTAATACAAAAAGGAGAGCCCAATACGTGTTCCCAACACTGCTCTCTCTTCAGCCCCTGTGAACATCTCTCTAATTGTTTCTTGTAGATACATTTTGCTATTTCTTGTCCAATTTTAACATGACTGAATGTTGGCATTAATAACGTGGGACTGTTTCATTTACCAGAAGTGTCCAGGGGAAGGTAAATGATTCTCTGAAGTGTTTAGAGGAATGGAGATTAGATTTTTATCCAGAGAAACCAGGTAGTAGATATTAAAAATAACAGTCACAAGATAGAAAGCTAGAGCTAAAATGTGTGATAATCTCTTGGTGTACATTTTGGGAAGAATAAAGAATAATATTACAATATTTAAAGGACCTCACCTCAATAAGTTTAAGGAATGAGAATTAAGTTATCGGAAATCTAATACCGTAAAAATCTCTTCTAATCTAAATTAGCAGTATAATACTGTAAGTCCATTTTCAGCTAAATGGAAAGAAATAGGCCAAAAGGTTAAAGTGCCAGAAGAGAGAGAATATGCTAATCTGTAGCTCTTGGCATATAGATAGTCTTGCTACAAAGATCTAAGGTGGAAGCTGTTTAATTTGTGCTGTCATTGGCTTTATACAAAGGTCTTGGTTTCTGACAGTGTTCTGATTCCAAAATATTTTTTTAAGTATACTCAATTGGAGGTATTCAGTTCAGATGCTTTTCTAATCACTTTTAATTGATTTGTGTCTCTGTAATTTAGAAAAATGAGTCTTAGGATCCACCTCTTGGAATTGTACTGCTGAAATAGTTGTTTACAGTATCTTATAAGTTTATTTCTACTGGAATTCAACGGGTGGCTTTCTATAGTTTCTCTTCTAGAAGTCCAAGCCTGTAGATTTTAGGTCATTAAAAGTCTCTTGAAAGAATGGCGAGGATAGACTGCTCATACCTTTCCTTTTTAATGTCAAGACCGAGTAGACTTCATGATTCCCTTGGCCATATTCATTTGTAACCCAGCAAGTTCTAAGACAAGAAATGGTATTCTGAAATGTGTAGGTTGGCCAGTTACTAACTGGTACAGCAAAAAGTGATAGATTTCTTTGGTTTACTGACTTTTTCTACAATATGAACACTAGCAGTCTTTTTCTGTGTAATTTGTCTAAATAGCAAAGATTTGGTATCTTTAAGTCTTTAAAAGCATGACTTAATTATTTAAGAAAACAATAATTCCTTATGAAAGAACTGCAGTCTTTACAATCATGTTTCCTTTTGTGTTTATTTTTAAATGTTCTATAGACATTACTTTGAAATGTTAACCAAGAATTATTTCTCGGGCACCCATAATCGTATATTAATAAATATTCCATTCTTTTGACAACTTGTTGGTTTCTACTTCTCCAAATTGGATTCTAATTATTTAACATTTAATTCAATTCCATTAAAATTTAAGGTTGTCTTTTGCACTTAATACTATCTTTGAGATATTTCAGATGACCTCTGAAAATTTGCAGATTTATTCTTTAACCTTAAAAAAGAAAGTACTGAATACAATTAGGTTTATTTGATACATTTCTACTGATGAGTTGCACAGAAGGAGTTGACAACTCAGAAGAAATGCTCGGCCTTTTTTGGGTTAAATTTATGTAATTATGCATTTATTTAGGTTCAATTTATACAGATAATATATAATTAAAATAAAATTTCAGAAATTATGTGGTTTTGTGAAGTTTGTAGTGATTTGTCAATTCCCTCGGTTTTTATAATATGTACTAAACTCATGAAAAATGCTGAAATACTGTTTTATAGAGTTTTCCTATATTTATCAGACTCTTGGTGATGTTTGGTCTGATGATTTTAGACAACAGTCTAGTTATCTATCATGGATATTATAGGAGTTGAAAAAGTTTTCCTCAATCCTCTTAGAGTTCCTGGCTGGTCTGAAAGGTAAACTGATAAAGACAGATTAACAGGAGAAAAGCATACAGATTTTATAAAATTTTACCTGTACATGGGAGACTTCACAAGAGAATGAAGACTGAAGGAAGTGACCAGGTCAGGAAGCCTTTATACCTTTTAGACAAAGGAACTATAAATTTGTAAAGAATTGACAAGACAGAAGAATTTGGGTTAGTGATGGTAAATGATGAAGTAGTAACTAGGAAGATTCAGGTTAGGTTACGCAGGTTTGTTTATATAGATTTTCAGCCCCAGATTTCCTGTCTCTGTGATAGGAATGTCTTCCTTTCTCCTGGTACAGGGTGGGTACATTTCACGTGGGAGATTTATCTCCTGCTTTCAGGAAAGAAGGTCAGGCTGTGGGGAGGTCAGAGTCAGCAACCGCTTCTTCAGTTTTCTCAAACTCCTGCAATTCTAGATACTCGGTATGCCAAAGTGCCATATTTTGAGGTTGCACGTCCTGAACCTCTTCAGTATGTTAATGTTAACTTGCCTGCAACTTTACTTATAATTTGAAACTAGTATCTTCTTGCCAAGTGGTTTTCAACTCATCATACTTGCCTAAAGAGTTTTATACAATGAATATAGGTTAATTTTGTTAGTTGATATTCTTGATATATTTTAAAATACATGATTGCTGTATTCATGGCATAGTATGTTTTTTGATTCATTTTTATATAATTCCATTATTTTATCTAAAAATTATGTTTGTCCAGTTTTAAAATCAGATGTAGCACTCATTGTTTTATTTGGCAATAGTCTTAATCTTACGCTTAATACTCATTTTGTTTAAAACTTGTTTTTTTTACATTGACCTTATCATCTTGTTAGTATGACACAGTAACTACCAACTATTTTTGTTACTGATCTTACATCATTCTTGTTATGATTTTGAAGAGTACCAGAATATTCCATCCCAAAATAAGCCACTTTGGCATGTGGATTATTTTTAGCTAAAGGCCATTGAACCAGCTGACAGAGGAAAAGCTCTGAAAGCAGGGCATAAATTGTCTGTTTGTAAAGGAAATTTCCATTTGTAAAAGATGTTTCCAGATTCCACACCAGGGAGAAGAGGACTCTGCTTATATCAGTGGAGAAGTCACTGACTTAAATCTGCTTTACAAACCTAATTAACCTTTACCATATTATTCCTGGTCATTTTCCTATAACTTGCCTCCTCCTGCCCAGAAAGAAGCCCCAAACTCCTTTTCCTTTGTTTTAGCCTGAAATGTTACGTAAACCCAAGTTTGAGTTATTCATCTCTGGGTACTCTAGTGTGTAAGCATGATACCCATGCTAATAAACTTGTTTGTTTGTTTTTCTTGTTTTTCTGTTTTTCGTCATTCCAGTTGAGGGCCCCAGTCAGGATTCTAGGAGAGTGGTAGCACAATAATCTTTCCCTGTATAATCTATTGTCAGACCTTTCAAATTTGCAAATTATTCTTAGTAAATTTACCGGGCATTTTAAGTCTCTTTCATTTATGAGTAGTTTATTCTCATTTCTGCCTGACGGTTCTCACATCACCTACCTGGCAGAGATTGCGCAATGAACAAATAAGGATTGCCCCAGAGCCCCATGGAAAAGGACTGTACCTGGTAATTCAAAATATTTATACTTCAAGGAGCAGACTCTTAGTTTTAGGCTTTTGATGACATTTTGCTACCAATAGACTGAGTCAGGATTTCTAGAGTTTTTTTCTGGCTATTTCCGGATGGTTTTATGAGACTATTAACCCAAGATCTAGCAGCTTAAGAATGAATTATATATACTGGGGGTGTAATGCACAAATGATTACTATATTTAAACTGCTGTATGGTACATTTCTAAGTTGCTAAGAGAGTAAATGCTAAGAGTTCTCATCACAAGGAAAAACATTTTGTAACTATATGAGGAGATGGATGTTAACTAAAAATAAATAATTAAAAAATTAGAAAATAATGAATTATGTAGGACTGAATGAACTGACAATGGAAATGTTATTTGTTTGAAATATCATTGATGTTGTTTTAATATTCTACTTTCTTTGTATTAGGAAGCCCTTTCTTCTTAATGTAACTGCTGCTCATAAGGGATAGCAGAAGATGTCCCCATAGGGGAGGACAAATTTTATTCTACCCTTCTAGGTTCTTTTGGCTGGTCTATTAATCAAATTGACCTAAGACAGATAACTGGAAAAAAAAATTATATCCAAATAAGAACCCCTTAAAAAATATGAGACCCAAGGACAAATTTTCAGTTGAGGCTTATATGCCATCCTGAGCTAAGGAATGGGATAGGACCTAGGGCTTCAGAGGGGAAGAAGGTAATTCACAAGAGAATAGGAAGAGCAGGTGTTTGGTAATTAGATGTTTGCCCTGCCATACAGATAGGTCTTGCAGATAAAAATTTATCTCCGGTAATAGCTCTTTTTTTTGGGCCAGGCCCCTTATCTAAATTCTTTTTGGTAGTTAAGGGAGAGGTTAAAGTTTCTTGAGGCTGCTGGGTCTTAATTACCTTCAGCTCAAAGTAATCTACCTGCCTAAGTGGCATATTTTGGAGTGAAGTATTTTGTTCCCCCTCACCACCTCAAAATATGTTTCTTTAGTATATTATTTTGAGCTGTATGCACTTGAAAAACAAATGCATAGAGAGGCTTTCTCTGAACTCCTCTTATCTGCCTAAAGACAGGTCCTTCAAAAGGAGCACAGTTGTCATAAGTCCCTTGGACTTTCATCACCAGGGAAGATTGATGCTTATCCCAGGAGAAGAGACTAGAAATGACACCACACCCAGAGATACCTTGTCACAAACTACTGTTAAATGACAAACTGAGGCATATTAAAATTTTTTTAGAAAGATTTATTTATTTTAGAGAGAGAGAGAGAGCACACAAGCAGGGTGGGGGGTGGGGCAGAGGGAGAGAAATGAGAGACTTAAGCAGACTCTGCTGAGCAGGGAGCCCAACGTTGAGCTCCACCTCATGACCTTGAGATCATGACCTGAGCTAAAACTAAGAGTCGGTATCTTAACTGACTCTGCCACCCAGGTGCCCCCACATTAAAATTTTTAAGAGTTTATATGAGCAAACATCAGTTTGAAAGGGGCAGTGCCAAACTGAAAGTGGTTAGGAATACTCCACCAACAAGAACTAGGGGAAAGGCATTTATAGACCAGGTTTAGAACAAAGCAAGGAAAATATTTGATTTGCTAGAGCTTAAACAGTTCCCTTATTTGGAAAAGCCTGGTTGCCTATTTGTGATTGGTCATTCTTAGATTTTGATTTTTTAACCTTGAAACATTTATGGTATTATACTCTGGCTTAAGTTTTGGTTTGCTTATGTAGCTTGCCAAGGCATTCAAGCAACTTGGGTCTAATGGTCTCCTTGCTTAATTACTTTACTATCATACCTCTCATCTTTTTATCTAAGGGCTCATTCATCTTCCCCAAAAGTCATTTATTCTCCTATAGGTGGCCCACATTCCCCCTTCCCCTTTCTGTATAAGATGGTATTTAAATCTGAATTGTAAGCAGCCTCAAGGAGTTACTCATTTTTCCCTGGGTATCACCCATGTATACATGAGAGATACGTATTAACAAACTTCTGTTTGTTTTTCTGTTGTTGATCTATTTTTTATTAAAGAAGTCTCAGCTAAGAACTCAGAAAGGTAGAGGGAAAATTATTTTCTTCTGCTACACCCATAACAGTTTAGTAGACTCTGCTTTGTAAACAAATGAAGCATTTGAAAATAATACCTGATCCCCTGAAATCCCCCATCTTCTCCCAAGAATTCAGAAAGCTATATTGAGTTTTCTTCCTTTATATGGCTTTTAAGTTATTTGCATAAGTCCATTTACAATCTGTCCTTCTGTTTACCAACATATAATTGTTTACCGTGGAATAGCTGGGAACATTGGTTTTGTAACCAGGCCTTACCTGGAATGTGGTATTTGAAAATGACGCACATCTAATCATTTCTGATCAGCTACTTTAAAGAAACTAAGTGTGAATTTATGGAGTCAATACTTTAAAAATCTACCCAGGAAAATTTACCTGGTACATGGGTTACTGGATCATAGTAAGGAAGGTCATCTTTGGCAGGTCAGGCACTTTAGAATATTTTGGGGAACTTAGAGAGAGGAAATCATTCAAAGTCATAGGTCCTGTAGGTCAAATCTCATGAAAAAAAAAAAAATTTCAGGATTGGCTTTCTGGCTCAGGATAGCAAATAATTGAGACTGTTAAAAATCTAATTTGAGATTCTTTTGAAAACATCCAACAAAGCAGATTTAAGAAGGTGTAAGCGGTAAATTAAGACTTCTGTTTCACTTACATAAATAATAAGGGCAAATATAATGAGATTGGTTTTGTGGTCTCTAATAATCTTTCTTTGAGATTATTTTTGAACTAAGGAGGAGGACCTATAGGAACAGTTTGTGCTTCATTAAGCTATGCAGTATCTAGAACACTCCAATCATGCTTTTTTGATTCTAGTTTTTAATGGACCCTGAGCTGTTTTAAACCCTTATATGGCAGATAAAATATAGAAATGCAAATTTCTATAGTCTATAGACCTACAAATAAATTCCATCTGATGGAGGTTCAGTTGATTTCCCTTAGCCCTGTGAGAAAAGTCAGTGTTGCTTCTATTTGCACACTAATTTCAATATTCTTGATCTATTGTGATATTTAGCTTCTCCTTTGAACTGGATATAACATCTTATCAGTTCCTTATTAATGAGTTAAAAAAGTCTTTAACTTCTGTTCATTTTATATCTGTATGACTGTTATGATTTTGCTTTATTTTATATCTAATGTGTAACATACCATAAATATTTCTTCTGATTTCATACCTCTATAGTTTGAAATTTATCTTCTTTCATCCCTTTCTCAGTTTTCTATAATTATTTTGGTGGTTTTTTTCAACTCTACTTGCTCATCTACTCTCTTTCTGTGTGTATATGGGGTAGGAGGGTTCATGGGGATACAAAGTGACCAACAGCAGAGTAAAAACCACTATTTGCCTTATTATTGCTTCCCTTCTGATTCTTTTTATTTTTCTCCCTCTTAAGAATTCTTTTCAGATTTGCCATCTTATGACTGGAGTTTAGCTGTTAAGTAATAAAAGCAAAGAATGAGCCTGTTTTACCTTATGAGTTCTGTAATTTCATAATTTTCTTACATGAAAATGAAAAAGCAATGAGGAAGGGATGTGAATACAAGTAAAACACATTGTTCTTATTTTAAAAAGAAATTTAAACCCGACAAGTCCTTTCTATGTGCAAAGCACAGGCTTAATTCAAGCAATAATCCAGCAAACAAGGAATATTATTATTTTCATTTTAAATGTAATGAGAATGATGTTTAAAAGGCAGAGTAACATTCCCAAATTTGCACAACTATTAAGTAGGTAGAAAATAGAATAGAAGTGATAGTGGGAGGGCCACATGAAATAAATCCATTCGCTGGTTCAGACTATTAATTTCTATTTTCACATCTCTCTCCTTATATCATAATATTTTCAGAGAACGGATATGATGATCTCTTTCACAGTATGTCTAAATGACTGGTAAGTTCTGAAATTTGTTTTTCTAAATGGTACTTTTGTGTGCAAGCATTATGGCTAAGTTGAGGTAGAAGATATAAAATATTCCACGTGAGTTCTTAAGCTTAACTTATGTTTTTCCCAACAATGTTAATGTGCACAAACAGTCAAAAGCTGGCCTTCCAAATATCACCAACACAACCTGTTGATGAAAAACAACTGCGTTACTATGGTAAGGCAGAGAGCGACCTTGCAAAGCTTTTGCAGCGTCCTAAGGGGGAGAAGTTAAGGTCAGAATTCATTGAGATTTGGAAGTTTGGTTTATGGCAAATCTTTCAGTCCAAGAACTTGAGTAGAATTGGGTAAGAATCACAACACAGTAGTTCAGGATTTGTGGAAACAGCATGGCAAAGATTTTGAGGTGAGGGATTTAAAGAATCTTAGGTCACAAACTATTGACATATCTATTAAAGAATTGATGGATCTTATGGGTGGTTCCTGTAATGAGCAATCAAATAATTTTTCTGACCAGCAAAGCCCTAGAAAAATGAAGTAATGTTATTGATGGCAGAGGAATAGCCAAGTCATGTTAATGTAGAAAGAAAGGTGTGGTTTCAGTTCTCAGTGTCCAGACTGAGTCTGGAGGAAACTGGTTTTGGTTTAGAAAACTAGCATTCTAATGTAAAAGAAAAAAAGAAGAAGGAAGGAAGGGAGGAAGGGAGGGAGGGAGAAAGGAAAGAAAGAAAGAAAAAGAAAAAAGAAAAGAAAAAATCAAGTCATTCTGTAACTTCATATTTTTTTTAAATTTTTATTTTAAGTATTGTTGCCAGTCAATCTCTGTGCAAGATTACCATACGAAGCAGAATACATATCAACTGTCATAGATTATAGTGGTTAGGAATAGAACAGGCAATGAAAACAAGGATGAGAAATCACTTCCTTAATCAAATGAAAAGCTCATCAGAATATTAGAAAAACAGTTGAGATAAGAAGCACAGAGTACTTGACAATAAAACAAAACCCCCAGAAATTCTCAACACTGAGGGCCTCCTGAAAACACTTGTATTTTATGCAAATAGATCTCTTGAAAATGTACTGTCATTGACACAACTTGTACCATATTATCAACACAGCTGCCACTGCCACATTTCTACCTCTTAAGTTTTCTCTAGAGCTCTCATAAAAGAAGTATGTTCATAAAAGTTATCATATTAAAACAACAAAAGAATAAGATTCTAAAGAATAGGGAAAATCAAATTATCTTTCTTTGTTAAATATGTTAAATGTTAAAGGGTTTATATATTAGATCTCTGTGTGTTGGTGTTCCTGTATGAAGTGTTGAATTTAGCTAAGCATCCTATGTTCTAGGAAGCAGTTTTTTGTTCCCTGTTATTTCCCCATTGTTTTCAAAGGAAAAAGCTTATAGGAAAGGATGACCCTGCTCTCCTCATTATTGCTGTCCATTATTCCTCTTACCTCCCATACGAATTGCCAATGATTTCCTTGTTTACCTTCCTGTAAAGAATCCAAGGCCCTCTTCCTTTTCTTTCAGACATTCTTCATTAATAAATGTTCTCTATATTGCAATAAATAATTATTGAAAAAAATAATGTCTGTAAATGTCTGGTGCTGTATATGTGTATCTATAAATATATTTGTAGTTATAAATAGCTTCACCATATTGGACTTTATTTATTTATTTTTTAAGATTTTTATTTATTTATTCTACAGAGATAGAGACAGCCAGTGAGAGAGGGAACACAAGCAGGGGGAGTGGGAGAGGAAGAAGCAGGCTCATAGCGGAAGAGCCTGATGTGGGGCTCGATCCCATAACGCCGGGATCATGCCCTGAGCATGAAGGCAGACGCTTAACCACTGTGCCACCCAGGCGCCCCAGCATATTGGACTTTAAACATTGTTAAATTAGGTAAACTTTCTCTTTGATATCCACAGTGCCTGTTTTTGTCTTTGTGTTGCCACTCTGTTATTCACAAATACTCCGAATCAACATGAAAAGACACAGTAAGAAAAGAAATGAAGATTCTATTGTATATAGACTTTGTGCTCATTTTTATTCATATGAATGGAGCAGCTGTAGAAAAGTATGGGCCTTGGCATTTGAGGCCTTAAATCTAGTTCCTCAATCCTTTATTATGACTTTGAACTAATCAGTAAGTCTTACTCATCTGTAAAAATGGTAATAAAATAGATTTCGCAGAAATATTTTTTTAAATGATATAAATTGTGTATAAAGTTCCTAACAGAATGTAGATGTTAGTATTCTTCCCTTCTCATTACCAACTGTGTTTTACCCTATCAATTTATAAAGAAATGTATCTAATAAGTTCATTTATGAAAAGATATAAATAAATGCTAAAGCCTAAGGTTTTGTCTCTGTTATAGTGATTTGATTTTAGACATTACCAGAACTATAATCCACGGAAAATACATATAGTAATTATAAGATGCAGATAGTATTCTTCTCAATGGGGATTCTCAAAGTTAAAAGTTAAAATTCTTAAATTTGCTCCTGAAATTAAACCACCAGGCAGGCATTTTCCGTGCCTCTGTATACGATCAACCTAGAATGTAATTTGACTATGTAGATACAGTTATCCAAAATTACTATGTATTTCTGTCTTTATTCTAACTGCGTTAATTTGGTTTTTGCATTCAGTTGGTCAAATATATGACTTGTGTTTGTTTAGAAATGATAATATGTAAACATCACATATGTGGGCACATATGTGTGAAAGTAACAACCAGGTATTAAGACTTTGTAAGTCCTATATCCAAATATCCATATCTCACCTTCAGATTTTACTACTTGCTATCTCTAGGATTATTATTAAAGAACACAGGCTTTTGATAATCATTGTCTTAATTGTAGTTTTTTTTTTTTTATGTATGCCTAACATGCTTTGTTTTCATAATAAATTAGCAACCATTTACAATTAACCTATCCTATGCTATATAAAGTATTCTGAGATTACTTAAGAAATAATGTTTAGATCTCTGGAGAAATTGAGAATGTTGAGTAATTGAGATTCATGCCTTTAAAAACAAAAAAAAAGGAAAGGAAAACATTAGAACATCCAGTACTATATTAAGGTGAGCATACTAAAAGCATTTCAGAAATTCAAAGGGGGAAAAAAACAAAACAATGTAAGTTAATGTAATTGCATTACTGGCTTTCAAGGCCAGAATATTTGGTACCATATTTAATTCACAACGGGCAATTAATAAATGTCTGTTTTAATGAATAAATGAATTAATGAATGTATGAATGAGCGGCTGCACATAAACATACACTCACACACACATACTTGGTCAAACATTCATGATGGGACATTAATTTTGACAAATATGTAATTCAGGTTAATGCAGAGAAAGCGGAAAATAATCATACGTAGAAGGGAACTGATGAGCAAAACCACAGAAAACACAATTACAGTGGACTGTAAGGTTAAGGGAAAAGCATCCATGACAGAGCCACTGAGAGATAAAATGAATGGGCGCAATAAAGCATCATTTTAAAATTATGCATATACATATATATTTTAAGAAGTCAGTATTTCCATGAAAATCATTATAAAAACTAGTGAATTCCTCATCTACCTTTTCCCCCTAAAAACCTGCTTTTCATTTCTCATTGGTAACTACTTTCAAATTGTGAAATAATTTATTTTGGTAGTCATCTCTGTGTTTATAAACAAAAATCTAATTCTGCTATTTCTTTAATATTTTAGGTATCACATGACTTGTCAAAATAAATGATTAAGATTTTGATTTCTTATAGCTATAGCTCTTATTTTCTTTTTCTTTCTCTCACGTACACTCACATACACACTCAGGTGCATGCTCTTCTCCCAACTATCAATACGTAATTATATTTTAAATGTTAGATGGTTCAATATTTACTGTTTATGTTACCAGAATTATATAAATATTATTATTCAGAGTTGAATCATGCAGAGTACTGTAATTACCCTTTTTAATATAAATACTTGTTTTCTCTGAAGTTGCCATCCATTTAGTTTCTATAAGGCTATCAACATCTTACATTCGAACTTTTTGCTAAGAGTTCAAATCTTCTCAATATAGTCTAACAGATCAAGTAGACCATCAATATTCTGTTCTTAAAGACATCAGAACTCTCTCTTCTTTTTCCTGCTTATCTCTGAAAAGGTAACTTCAGACCTGATGAAACATCTTCCTTGAATCTCTCTTCCCTTTTGTCATGGTGATTCCCTTTGTTTCTTTCCTTTTCCTAGGTTCTAACATCTAAATTTCATGGCTTTGCTAACTCATTTTGATGGAAAAACTATTCCAGTAGTTTCTTGAAGAACACTACATGGGAGATAAATTATTTTGCATGTATGAAAGTGATTCATTTACCTTCATTTTGTTTTTCTATAGAATTCTTGATTGGACTTTATTTTTCTCAGAATTTCAAAAGCCTTGTTAAATTTTCCTCTGTTTCAGTGTTACCATTTGACAGTCCAGCTCCATTCTGTACAGAATGTGATGTTTTAAAAATCCATGGATGCTTTTAGCTCATATTAGTCTTGAATTTTGTGACTTCTCTAAGTAACATGACTTAACGGATTT
Source organism: Ailuropoda melanoleuca (assembly GCF_002007445.2). Taxonomy (NCBI): domain Eukaryota; kingdom Metazoa; phylum Chordata; class Mammalia; order Carnivora; family Ursidae; genus Ailuropoda; species Ailuropoda melanoleuca. The sequence continues at coordinate 83,952,586 of NC_048228.1, read as the reverse complement.
TTGTCCCTTACATTGTGGTACGTATGCTGCATCAGTTCTTGAAAATTTGTGTGTCTGTGTCTGAGTGTGTCTTTAATATATATGCTGCCATTTTTGCTGTCACCAACTTTTAGAATTCCTCTTACATGTTTCAGTGTCAGGACTGTGATAGTAGTTTCGTTACTTTGTCATTTCCTCTCTGTCATTTTTAATGTTTGCCCTTTGGATGGCTACCTCAACTCTAACTTCCATTTCTTCTATTGAGTTATTAATTATTAAGAGTTCTAAGTTGTATGAATGATCATTTTTATGGTATTTTGCTCTTATTTCATGATTGTAATATCTTTTTTCTAGATCTCACGAACATTAATTACTGCTGTTGTTTGGGTCCTTCATCTCTCTCTTTACACTGTTTCTTTTAAGTCCCTGTTTTCTCTTTGTATTGATCTTCATCTAATATGTTCGTGGCTTTTTCTGGTGACCTTTGTATACTTGAGATTCTTTGTGTTAAATTTTGTTTTTACTCCTGTAGGTACTTTCTCCATAAATAAATCTTCTAAGCTGCTATCTAGCCGGTCTGTTGTCTTTATGGAAGTTATTGTTGTCAACTTGTACTTAATTTTGTGTTTTCTCTATGGTCTCTGACCTCAGCTGTGCCTGAAGACCCCAGTCTAGAGTTTAGTTCAAACTATAATTGAACCTTTCTAGGGGATAAAACTTTAGTCATAGGTCTGGGTGGATGAGGGAGTATGAAATTTCATCACGTACATTTTCAATCTTAACTCTTGTTTTTAACCACGCAGGTATCCACCCGTATTGTCATCAGCTGTATAGCTTTACTGTGTTTTTCAGTGCCAGTCGGAAACAGTTTTCTCTTATTGCCAGCTTGAAGTTCGTATTTTCTTAGTTTTCTGTAGTCTACTATGCAGGTTTAAAATTTACCTGTTTTCCATCTTTTTAAATACTTATAAGTGTCCTTTCCTGTTCTCTGTGTTCATGTAGGTTTACTTGAGTACAATTTTAGTTGGATTTCTGGTGGACATCAGGGTAAATTGATATGTTTGATTAACCACAGTAAGTTGATACTGAGGCAGTACTTAGAAAAATTGTATACTACCATCAACCAAATCATACTTAGTCTTTCCTTTTGTGTTAGTATGAGTAGATTTTGTGTAATAAGCTAAATAATGGCCATTCCTAGGTATCAGGTCCTAATCCATGGAAATGGTGTGTATTACCTTAATTACATTGCAGATGTAAATAAGTATCTTGAAATGAGGAAGATTATCCTGGATAATGGGGTATTTCCTAAATGTAACACAGTGACGTTAGAGGCAAAGGGAGATTTTATATAGACAAAAAAGGAGAAGATATACATATAGAGAATAAAAGTAACACGAAATCAGAAGCAGGAATTGGAGTGACGTGACAGAAAACTAGTAAATACCTCATGTGTTTAGACTTTGGATTTGTTCTGCCTCAAAATTATGATTAGAAAAAAAAAATAGGAACAACTTTACAATAGTAAAACAAAGCCGTATTTCTATGTGACAAGACAGCAAACCATAAACTTTATCTAAATGGTTAGGTATGATTGAAATGAAACTCAAAATTTCATTAAGAACTTACAAAGGACATTAAGATTCCTTTGGGAGTCAAAATGGAAAGACAAGCTCAAAATATCTTGAATAAGATTAGACTATAAAATTGCTGCAAGGTTGGGGATTGTGTCTTACCACGGTATCTTCCACATAATATCTATAAATACACATTTTTGAGTGAGTAAAAAATGAAAAATGTTATAGGCAGAATTCTAAGATGACACCTAGGACTTCTAGTCCCTGATATACACATCCTGTAAAATTCCTTCTTGAGTGTAGATGGGTGGTGAATATGAAATGATTTCACTTCTATGATTAGGTTATTTATCAGTTGACCTTGAGTTATTCAAAAGGGAGACTATCTTGGATGGGCCTGAACTAATTAGGTGTGCCCTTAAAAAAGGGACTTCTGGGCCCTTCCTCGAGAGAGTTCTGAAGCCAGAGATTCTCCTGCTAATTTGAAAAAAATAAACTGTCACATTGTAGAGTGGGCCATGTGGTTAGGACCCGCCAGAGAGTACCCTCTAAGACCTGTGAGCCACCTGACTTACAGCCGTCAAAAAAATGGTGACGTTAGTCCCATAAACACATGGAACTAAATTCTTGCCAACAATATAAACAAACTTGGAAATGAATTTTTCCCTAGTCCAGCCTCCAGATGGGAATGAAGCCTAGGCAAAAACTTGGTTTCAGCTTTGTGGAACCCTCAGCAGAGGACCCAGGTAAGCCATGCCCAGGCATATGTCCCACAGAATCCTGAGATAGTAAATTAAGCTGTTATGTTTGTAGTAATTTGGGGCATAGGAATAGAAACTACTATAAGAAGGAACTTGCCCAAATTGGTATTAAACAAACCATAAATGTTCAACAATTAAAACAGTTTTTTTTTTCTATTGCACAAGACTCAGTTGATAGATTGATGCCTCTAATTAGATATCCCAGAAACGGGAAAAATTTTATATATCCAAATTTTAATTATAAGCAATGTACATTATTAGCTAGATCAGAAAGAACATTTATTGAATAAATGGCATTAGAACTTCTAAGTACTTTTTGATATGTAAAAAAGTAGCTAATTATATGATATATTCTAAAATACATTACAGATTGATTAATAATTTAAGTGAAAGAGGTGAACTGAAAAAACTAGTGGAAAATAAAGTTGAATATTTTTTCTGATTTCAGAAAAGGGAAACATTTCTCATTCATAATAGCAAATGTAGAACTCTAAAGGGAAATATATATAATGGTGATACTTTATCGGTTTTGGATCAAAGCAATAAATAAATCTATTTGACAAACTGACATGCTCGAATTAGTTTAATTCCAAGTTTTGAAACTTAAAGACAAAGTGGAAACTCTGAAAATATATTTAGTATATCTATTACGAACAATACCATTATGCATGGCTAATGCAAACATGTACCAATAGCCCTGTGTATACATGCACGGTCGTCGACCTCAACTCTAGCCCTATCTAAGCAGACTGCTGCACCCATTGCATTATATCATCAGTAATATAGGCATAATGGTGCTCCACTCCCAGGCCATTGAATAATGGGCCAGAGATTGTTATCTAACTCAGTGGTTTGACAGTTATTTTAAGGCCTGGTCAGGTAGAAAAGTTGTAACAGTTAAATTATTACTATCTTTTTAAATTGATCTGAAAGCCACAGAGACCATTGTCTCTTACTTGGGCATTCAACTGAGGGGTCTAGGTCTGCCTTTGCTAGGTCTTGTGCCTAAAGAGTAAGGTAATAGAGAAGAAAGGAGGTAATGAATAAAAGAGAAAATAAAGAAGACAGAACAGAAAAAGGAAAGAAGAGAAGAGAATAGTTACCAGAGAAAAGAGAAAGGAAGAAGAGAGCATGGAGACAAGATGGACCATGTAGGGTCTGAGTGCTACAAAGCCCTGGAGCTACGAGGAGATGTGGAGAAAATAGAAAGGCATCCCAGGACGTGGAGATGAAAATGGCACAGCATATTCGGGGAATAATAAAAGGAATGTGTGAAGAATACAGGGAAACCACAGATTGTGAGAGAGCAAAAGAGCTGAGAATGGCCCTCCCTGTAGGGATCTGGTACTGGGAAGTTCTATTCAGAGCTATTTTTCTGGGCAACAAAATAAGAAAGAACGTAAAATCGGAAGAATGCTGCATATCTCTACTTGATAAGCTGTGTGCACAGGCCTGTTACAGAGAATGCCCCAGAAGGCAATATGAAACTTTTTTTTTTTAACTTTAGTGCTTTCTTGTGCCTAAAGGAAAAACAAAGAAACTACAATTGCCAATTTGCTCTTGTCAGAGTTTTCCATCAAATCCCTGGAATCCTTTAGGTCATTTCTGAACGATATTTATGTCTATTTATTTATTTAACTTTTGCTTTGTTAGGTCTATTTCAACACAAATTCACAGCCCTTGATGCATTTTTCACAGTTTTTGTATTTTAACGCGATGCTCTTGGGATAGGACTCAGTAGTAGGTGTGTCAGCGATATTGACTATGATTTTAAAGATGCTTTTTTAATGCACACATATATCCAATATTATAAATTTCTTGATCCTTACTTGGCATCAGTCATTGTCTAAGGAGTCCATTGCCTAAGGAGTCTGAAAGACTTTTAAGGATCTGGTCACCTCTCCTTGAGAGGTAAATAAATGAATGAATAAGTGGATAGGAAACCATGACTTTCTTTCTCTCAAAATCAAGGTTTCTAAACTCCAGAAGATTATTCATGCTGAACAGTTCCATTCCTGGATTACTTCTTCCTAGCTAAACACTTACCAGACAGTATAGCAGTGTGAAAGACTGTAGAGAGTGAAGAGATTACGTGAGACTGGCTCCATATTTTTTGAGACCATGAATCACTTTTTCCTGTGTCAGATTCTGTTTCCTATAGTAAAGATCCTTTTATTTGTCTTATTCCCTGCATATGGTACCTGTATTATCCAAATGTACCCGAAAGAATGATTATTTTCTTATTCTCCTTTTTTCCCTGCTGAGAAAAGCTCTATTTTTTTTTTTTTTTGAGGATAAGCCTCGCTCATGGCCATTGGCAATCAGTGTAAAAGTAGTAAAATTCTATCAAATGTCAGCACTCAATTAACAACGAAGTTTCACCAAACTCTATTTGCACCCACATTCTATTTTCTATAGAGGCCTCAAATTGTGATTCATTCCTTAACACCACATATACAATTGAAAACCAGTAAAAGGCAAGGATAGAAGACAGAAATGATCAGTTTGAATGTAAAAATAAATATTTTTACCTACAGGAAGCCATTCTATTTCTTGCTTGAGGGAATTGAATACACTGTAACAATGTAATCTTTAAAAGCATAATGGCACAGAGACAACTGTGAATACAGTGCACAAATTCTGACATTGACAAATTGTCCAAGAGTCGATGGAATATAAATGGGAGTGACAAACTTCCCAATTCCATTGATGTTTAGGTACTTAAAAAATCAAACTGCTCAAATCATTTTAATGCTAGTACTTACACAAGACTTTTAAAGCCTGTTTAAAAAAAAAAAAGTCTGAAAACACAATTTTGTATTGCATTGTTATATAAAGTTACCAAGATAGAGTCTAATATAAACCCAGCCTTATAAAAATCACTATTCTAAGAGAGAAAAGAAATGTTGATTTAGTAAGAAAAATAACAGCTACATCTCCTCTTGCATGAAGAAAGAAAGCAGCCACCTGTCAAAAACTTTTTCATATTTCTTGGGGCGCCTGGGTGGAACAGTCCTTAAGTGTCTGCCTTCCAACAGCGTGAGATCCCGGAGTCCTGGGATCGAGCCCCCCACCGGGCTCCCTCCTCCGCTGGGAAGCCTGCTGCTTCCTCTCCCACTCCCCCTGCTTGTGTTCCCTCTCTCCCTGGCTGTCTCTTTCTCTGTCAAATAAATAAAATCTTTTTCGTATTTCTGCAACAACACTTGTGAATTTATCTGTAAGCATTGCTATCTCTTTTCCCCATCTACACCTTTTCCTGTTTCTTCTGAAAGGCTGTACCCTCTCTCTCTGCCTGATCCTGTCTGCCTTCTCTTGCACCTTGCCTCATTATCCATTATCGAACTAATTATCATATCATGTTCTTCTTCCCTATATAATGGCTCTTTTTCATGAAAAATGAAACTTTTTTTTTCTTTTTGGTTATGGGACTTTTTTTTTTTTTGAATTATTATTCTTTCCAGTGCCACTTCTTCAAAAATACTTTTTTCATCACTTTGTTTTTTTTTCTAATTTTTGCTCATTCTATTACAACTTCCATACTTTTTCCCACACTTCATTTCTAATATCATAAGAAGTGTCAAGGTTCTTTTTTTTACTTGCAAAATATGCTTTTAGAATATGGCATAGCTAAAGACTATGAGTATTCATGAGACTATGAAGTGCCTAAAAATGAAAAAAAAATATGTATTTAAAATTATTAATAGCTCTCTATCACATCTTTTTTTTTTTTTTAAGATTTTATTTTTATTTATTTGACAGAGAGAGAGACAGCCAGCAAGAGAGGGAACACAAGCAGGGGGAGTGGGATAGGAAGAAGCAGGCTCATAGCAGAAGAGCCTGATGTGGGGCTCGATCCCATAACGCCGGGATCACGCCCTGAGCTGAAGGCAGAGGCTTAACCGCTGTGCCACCCAGGCACCCCTCTAGCACATCTTAATAAGATAAAATATAATTTTTCAAGTCCCACCCAATAGAAAAAAAATGTGTGTGTGTGTGTATAGCAATGAAATTAATGGTACCTGCCACATAAAAAATGTATTTCTAGTGAAAGGAAATTTTAAGTTTAGATAAATAGAAAATATATGTTTCTGGAAGAGAAAACTAAAAGTTCACTGTAATTAAATTTATAGCTCTAATACATACAAAATCAGTATTCTAACAGATCTGTCCTTGAACTTGTCAAAAACTTAAAAAAATTATTTCTTAAGAAGAAAGAAACAGTATAAAAAGAAGTTCAGAATGTAATTAGAGGAAAAGAGCTCTACCTCATATTACAAATTTTAAATCATATTTTAGAGTTAAAAGAATACAAGCAATGTGATAATTAGAAAAAGATAAATTGTTCAATAGACTGGAATTGCAAAACCAGAAATATATTTCGTTTAAGAAAAAATGAGGCTTATATTAAATGAAATTATATATCCTGAAAAAGTGATGGGTTAATTAATTCCTGAAGATTCAGTTACCTTTTTTAGGGGGAGGTGCTAACATTTAAACATGTGTACATGTACACAGCAAAGTTCTCAGTAACTTCTCCTAGACATCTATTTTGATGCCTTTAAGGGACTTCAGAATCAACATGTCAGGATTCATCATCTCTCTCCATAAAGATATTCCCTATCAGAGGTATTATCGACATAATCATTCCAGTTACCCAACCCAGAAATTTTTTTTATGATTGACCAGTAGTTTTTCTTTGTAGATGTATTTACTTTTAAAATTATTCTTTATCTACTAGTGAAAATTCTGCACATATAATACAATTCAGAGGCTGAGATGATCAGTTTTCTTGATTGACAGCAGAAGTAATCTTTTCTGTTTATACTTATAGATGCTTATGACTCTCCCTGTCAGCTGTAGCCTACTTAGTAGATTTAAAACCATCCACAGAAATTCATAAAGATGCTAAGATGTTTTCTGGGGCAATTCCACTAGATAATATTAGAGTTAATGGTATCATACTACTTAATTCCCTATTGAAGGATTTTCTCTAATCTGCTTACATCCAATGTATTTTATAAAGCATTGCTTCAAAAACTTCAGTCCATACAAAAAGAGACATTAACATCATTTGAACAGCTTTTGTATATGTACACCTTATTTCTTTCAACAAGATGGAACATAAGATATTTCAGTATTACCACTACATCTCACAAAGGTCACAGACCTGGATTTGTAGAAATTCTTTGTTTTGAAAGTAAAAAAATATATATATAATAAAATTATTGAATGCCCAATTATTCATTAGACTGACATATTTCATGTTATTTAAATTTCTCAACAATTCTACAAAGTAAAAGTTATTTTTTTTCATATTTATTTATTTTTAAAGATTCTATTTATTTATTTGACAGAGAGAGAAAGAGCACACAAGTGGAGGGGGCAGGGACAGGCTGATGGAGAGGGAGAAGCAGGCTCCTTGATGAGCAAGGAGTCCAATGCAATGGCGGGCTCAATCCCAGGACCCTGGAATCATGAGCTGAGTTGAAGGCTGCACTTAGCCAACAGAGCCACCCAGGCACCCGCATACTCATATTTTAAAAAGTAATTTATTCAGTGTAATTTGGCTGGGATTTGAATTAGACTTTAAATTTAAAGGTTGTTTTATTATAACTGTTTTCATTTTATAAAATTAAAAAGGAAAATAAAAGAGATCAGTTTACTATGCCATTCATAATATACTAAAAATGTAAATAAGATTAAATGTCTGTCATTCTTCAAGCATGCATGCTAAAATATAAGTAAGTTACCACCCAGACTTTAAGAAATAAGAATAAGTACTTCATGTAAAGAATATAAGTTAGATGATAGCAACTGTGGCACATGTTGATTTCAAACAATTGAGTGTTCACAATAAAACCATGCTAGAAGTTTTAGCAGTCAATATTCTAGGTGATTAATTTATACGAATATACTTAGGCAGTTGTGCATTAATTATTAATTCAATTAGACAGCATTGTGGAGTTATCATTTTGGTATATCATGTTTCCCAGACAAAACTGACTGGGAAGAGAAGAAATGCAGCATTAAATAAATAATAATGAGCAAAGTTGGGAGTAGAGACGGCAACTTAGAAAGCACTTACTTTGTCTTAGGCGGTACTTGCATTTTTATATCCTTTCATTTCATAACAATAAACAGTGTTAGATTGAGATTTATACACATAAAATATAAAGAGAATCCAAATGATAAACTTCATTGGGTATTATTTACTTTTCTGTGGATCTTCCCATCTTCTTGCTGTAAATACAACCAGGGTCTTAGTTAGTTATCCCTGCAGCTTTTGCAGATGGAGGCCCTTCTCTTTTCCACACCTCATATATCTCTAGTATGTGTACATGAGTAAGGATCTTTTTGTGATTTCTTAGTGCCCTTTCCATCAAATGTCTTCTTTCCTCTCTTTTAAAATCTCCAGCATTTTTGAAGTATATGTAGTCAGGTTTCATACTCTTTTACCTTCCTCTTAATGTCACTTTAAGGATCCAGTTGTGCTCCTTCATTCTTTGATCATTTAAAAAATTGAATCACTGTCATCTTCACTCTTCCTATTATCATTCTTGTCAAAGTCAAGATACAGTAGTAGATGATCCCTCCAACACTCTGTCTTCTTACATTCTTGACCATGACACATTTGGAGTTGATTTTTCCCCCTCCACTCTATTCACTTACATAAAGTTATAGTTGATATTCTGTTATCACCAATATATGCTCTACCCCCCAGTTTATATGTAATGCTTCCACTCTCTGATTTTAATCTTCTATAAATGGAGGTCACTTAACATCATATTCTGCTGCACCCATCCACACAGTATATGTCTCCTCTGATTTTGGTCTTTAATTTTTCTTAGCAATATTTTTTAGTTTTTGGTTTGTGGTTCTTTCACATATTTTATCAGGTTTATCTCTAAACATTTAATAAATTTTATACTATTTTTTTAAAGATTTTATTTATTTATTTGACAGAGATAGAGACAGCGAGAGAGGGAACACAAGCAGGGGGAGTGGGAGAGGAAGAAGCAGGCTCACAGCAGAGGAGCCTGATGCGGGGCTCGATCCCACAACGCCAGGATCACGTCCTGAGCTGAAGACAGACGCTTAACCGCTGTGCCACCCAGGCGCCCCTAATAAATTTTATACTATTTTAAATGGCATTGTTATTTTAACTTTTAATGTCATTTGTTTGTTGTTAGTATACAGAAATGCAATTGATTTTAGTATATTGATTTTGCATTCTGCTTTGTTATCTCATTTTTAGTTCAAGTAACTTTTTTTTTTTTAATTTTTATTTTTTTCCAAGTTTTTATTTAAATTCCAGTTAGTTAACATACAGCATAATATTAGTTTTAGGTGTAGCATTTACTGATTCAGCACTTCCATACAGCACCCAGTGCTCAGCACAAGTCCACTCCTTAATCTCTATTACCTATTTAATCCATCCCCCCACCCACAGCCCCTCTGGTAGCCATCAGTTTTTTCTGTATAGTTAAGAGTTTGTTCCTTGATTTGACTCTCTTTCTTCCCCCACCTACGTTCATTTGTTTCATAAATTCCACATATGAATGAAATCATATGGTATTTGTCTTTCCCTGACTGATTTATTTCACTTGGCATAACACTCTTTAGCTCCATGCATGTTGTTGCCAATGCCAAGCTTTCATTCTTTTTGATGACTGAGTAATATTCCAATGTATATATAGTACCACTTCTTCATCCATTCATCAGTTGATGGACATTTAGGCTTTTTCCATAATTTGGCTACTGTTGATATTGCTACTATAAACACTAGGGTGTATATATCCCTTAGAATTAGTATTTTTGTATCATTTGGGTAAAATACCTTGTAGTGCCATTGCTGGATGGTAGGGTAGTTCTATTTTTAACTTTTTGAAGAACCTCCATAAAGGCTTTCCAGAGTGGCTATACCACTTTGCATTCCCACCAACAGTGCAAGGGGGTTCCCCTTTCTCTGCATCCTAACGAACACCTGTTTCTTGTGTTGTTAATTTTAGCCATTGTGAAAGATGTAAGGAGATATCTCATTGTAGTTTTGATTTGTATTTCCCGGATGATGAGTGATGTTGAACATCTTTTCACGTGTCTGTCAGCCATTTGTATGGCTTCTTTGGGGAAATGTCTGCTCATGTCTTCTGCCCATTTTTTAACTAGATTATTTTTTAGGTGTTGAGGATTATACGTTTTTTATATATTTTGTAAACTAAGCCTTTATCAGATATGTCATTTGCAGATATCTTCTTCCATTCCATAGGTTGCCTTTTAGTTTTGTTGATTGTTTCCTTTGTTATGGAGAAGCTTTTTATTTTGATTTAACCACAATAGTTTCTTTTTGCTTTTGTTTCCCTTGCCTCAGGAGACATATTTAATAAGAAGTTGCTATAGCTCATGTCAAGGAGGTTACTGCCCGTGTCTTCCTCTAGGATTTTAATGGTTTCCTGTCTCACACTTAGGTCTTTCATGGATTTTGAATTTATTTTCGTCCATGATGTGAGAAAGTGGTCCTGTTTATTCTTTTGCATGTTACCATCCAGTTTTCCCAGCACCATTTATTGAAGAGACTGTCTTTTTTCCATTGGGTATTCTAGCCTGCTTTGTCAAAGATGAGTTGACCATATAGTTGTGGATTCATTTCTGGGTTTTCTATTCTGTTCTGTTGATCTATGTGTCCATATTTTTGCCAGTACCATACTGTCTTGATCACTACAGCTTGGTAATATAACTTGAAGTCTGGAATTGTGCTACCTCCAGCTTTGCTTTTCTTTTTCAAGATTGCTTAGGCTATTTGGGGTCTTTTGTGGTTTCATACAAATTTTAGGATTGTTTGTTTTAGCTCTGAAAAATGCTGGTGGTATTTTGATAGGGATTACATTGAATGTGTAGATTGCTTTGGGTAGTATAGACATCTTAACAATATTTCTTCCTCCAATTCTTGAACATGGAAAGTCTTTCTATTTCTTTGTGTCATCTTCAATTTCTTTCACCAATGACTTGTAGTTTTCAGAGTACAGTTCTAGTAACTTTTAAAATAGATTGTATCAAATTTTCTACATAGAAAATCATGTTGTCTTTAAATAATGACATATTTTCTTCTTTCTCTCCAATTTCATAAAACTTTATTTCATCATCTTGCCTTATTTTACTGGCTTAGACATCTAGGATGATGTTAAATAGAAGTAGGGAGAATTAACAGATTTGTTTGTTTCTAATATAAGTTAAACATTTATTCTTTCAAAATGAACTATAATGATAACTGTAGATTTTTCATAGAAGCACTGTATTTTGTCTAGGATTTTTTTTTAATCCTAGCTGAGAATTTTTATTTTTAAATCAGTAATGGATATTGAATTTTATCAAATGTTTTTTCTCTATCTACTGGGATTATCTCACATTTTTTTCCTGTATATTTTGTTAGTATAATAAATTCTACTGAGTTATTTTCAAATATTAAAACAGCTGGGAAAGTATTTGGTCACTGTTTCTTCATTGTTTTTTTTTTTTTTTTTTTCTCTCTTTCTTCTATACTTTGAGAACTCTAATTATACAAGTTAGGCTCCTTGAAGTTGTCCTATGGTTCACTAATGCTGTATATTTTTTACAGTTGTCTTTTGTCTGTGATGTTATCTGGTGATTTTGTTTTGAATGGTGACTTCATGTTCTGACATATCTAATGGATTAATTCTATCTAGTGGATGTTGTTTGTTCTCTTTCTTTAATCTCAGACATTGTGATTGTGATTTTCATCTCTAGAAGACTAATTTGAATAATTTTTTGCATTTCTTTGTGGAGTACAGTTATAAATGTTTTTGTTTGTTTCTATATCCCTGTGTGCTGATTCTAACATCTATATCTGTTCTCAGTTTATTTTGATTGATTTATCTATTCATTATGTATGCTATTATCTTGCTTCTTTGCTGGTTTGATAATTTGTATTGGATGCTAAACATTGTAAATTTTACTTTGTTGAGTGATGAATACTTTTATATTCTTATAAATAGTTTTGAACTTTATTTAGACTATAGTTAAGTTACTTAGAAACAGTTTGATCCTTTCAGGTCTTGATGTTAAGATTTGTTATGTAGGACCAAAGAGTTTTTAGTCTAGCCTTGCCCCACTACTGATGCAGGACATTCATTAATTTTCTATACACTGCTTTATGAATCATGAGGTTTTCTAGTCTGACTGATAAGAATAGCTACAATTACCACTTCTGTGTGAGTACAGAGCACTGGTACCTCTATTCCTTTTGATGATTCTTTTCTCTGTCTTGAGTGGTTTGTTCACATGTACACAATGGTCATTATTCACTTGAATACTCGAGAGGCACTCACTGAAGTTCTCCAGAGTTTACTCTTTGTGTATCTCTTTTCTTTGCAGTACTCTGTCCTGCAAACTCCTGGTCATTCCAGACTGCTGGGTTCATATCCTCTGTGCTCTACCAGGATTTCCCCTTCCTAAGTCATGCCCTGGAAGCTTTCTCAAAGAAGAAAGTTGTAGCAATCTCAAGGCTCACTTGATTTGTTTTTCATCTCACAAGGATCACAGTCCTTTTTTGTCTAATAACTTCTAACCCAATATCTTGAAAACCTTTCTCTTCTGTTGTTTGCCTGTTTTTTGGTTGTTTCAGGCAGAAGAGTCAATCCAGTTCTTGCCATTGTGTCTTGGCCAGAAGTGAAGGTCTCCAAGTTGTCCTGTTTCATCTTTCTACCACCAAATACACTGTACTTTTTTTTTTTTTTGATAAATGGTGGATATTTATGTAGTAGAATACTATAAGTAGCAAAATTAAAATAGCTCCAGCTTACATGCATGAGGTAGTATGATTTTAAAAAACACAATGTTAAGAAGGTAAAGAGCAGAAAAATCCCCCAAAATATCAATTTTCATACTGTATGAAACTGAGTAAAATTAAACATTTCAAAACATACTTAGATGATTTAATATAAACCCCTGAAATATGAAGAAGTTATATGATAGATAGATGATAGATAGATACATAGATAGATGTTAGATGTGTATATACACATGCACATAGACACACACACACACACATACACACACACAAACACACACAGAAAGCAAGGAAATGGTAAACACAAATGCTAAGAAAGTGCTTATTAGTGGGAAAGGTAGGCAATGCACCTAGGCTGTTAAACAGTATTGATAGTATTCCATCATTAGTTGAGTGGTAAATTCACAGTATTTATTTTATAAAGATCTTTCAGAGTTTGTTTCTGGGTTACATATATCCTTTTGTACGTATGAAATGAAATATATTCATGAGTANGTGGTAAATTCACAGTATTTATTTTATAAAGATCTTTCAGAGTTTGTTTCTGGGTTACATATATCCTTTTGTACGTATGAAATAAAATATATTCATGAGTAAAAAATTGTCAATATAAAGCTACAATTTTGGTTTTTTGACCATATCCTTTAGCTGCCCTTTCTGAGGTCTTGGAAAGTCCTAGCCTGATCAAAAAAGGACAATGACCTTTGGGACTCATAGGGCAGTGTATACTCATGGAAGAAATTAAAATATATCATTTTGTTTAGGACGCATATGTGATGCGTCTCCACCCTTATAGCAAAACCACACAACGTGGAAGCTCTGAAAGTGTTATGGGATCTACCATGGAGCCAGTAATCCCTACTCATTTTCTTTTCAAAGCAAGGAGGAGACTTCCAAGCATCCATTTGATTTTAAAGTTAGTATACAGAAATGTTGAAAATTCTGACCCTTTTCTCTTCCTTAAGAGGGTCTTTTCCTTTTTTTTATTATAATAATATTTTCTTATTATATTATGTTAGTCACCATACAGTACATCCCTGGTTTTTGATGTAAAGTTCAATGATTCATTAGTTGCTTATAACACCCAGTGCACCATGCAATACTTGCCCTCCTTACTACCCAACACCAGCCTATCCCATTCCCCCACCCCGCCCTCCCCTCTGAAGCCCTCAGTTTGTTTCTCAGAGTCCATAGTCTCTCATGCTTCATTCCCCCTTCTGGTTACCCCCCCCCCCTTTCTTTACCCCTTTCTTCCCCTACCGATCTTCCTAGTTCTTATGTTCCATAGATGAGAGAAACCATATGATAATTGTCTTTCTCTGCTTGACTTATTTCACTTAGCATTCTCCTCCAGTGCCGTCCATGTTGCAGCAAATGTTGAGAAATCGTTCTTTTTGATAGCTGAGTAATATTCCATGTACTTTCTTAATCTATACCTACACACTTGGTTTCTTTACATACAGTGGAGGAAAATATATATGAATAGAAAATATATGAAATCGAACCTTTCATTTAATCTGATTCTTTTTAACCCACCTCCTGCAACTATCCTCTCTCTCTTTTATATTATCAATTTTGTCCTGTACTAAAAAGGTGAGTAAACTTTTTTTTTCCCTAAAGGTCCAGATATTAAATATTTTGGTCTTTGCAGTCCCTGTGGTCTCTGTTGTGACTATTCGGTTTTGCCATTGCAGCAGAAAAGCAGCCATATGTAATAAATAAATGAATGAACATGACTACACTCTAACACATTTTATTTACAAAATACCTGTGGTTGTCTAGATTTGGCCCATGTACCACAGTTTTCCAAACCTGCTCTGCTGAATCATTATCTTGCCATAATCATCTTCATTTTAAACACGGTGGCAGCATTCATCCATTCTCCTTGTTTTCTTCTCATCTTCTAGTTTTCCTATAATACATTCCAAATGATCTTTAAAACTTGCAATAATAGCTTTGATCAAAATCACCAACGGCATACAATTAACTTTATTTTACAGTATGTGTATACCACAGCCTTCTTCTTGAACCATTTTATGTTCCTGGTTTCAACCACATTGTCCTTATTTTCTTCCCCTATCCAGTTGCCCCTTTGTTACCAATTACATTTTGTGACCCTTTCTTTCTCATAGATCTATAAATATTGAGACACTGCCAGGATAACTTTTTCTGTTATATTATCTCTGCCTAATCAGATTTTACTGGTTCTGTAACTTTAAAAACTATGTGATAAGTCCTCCTAAATTTAAAGTTCTAATTGTTAGCATATCCTAGAGCTCAAGACTCTTATATTTAATCTCCTATTTGGCCCTTTGTATTTAAGAGGTGTTTCGTAACTAAACTTATCATAACCCAAATATAATATTTGATATATCCTCCTAAATCTATTAATCCTAAATATTTTCCCTTACTGTAAATGGTACCAATGTTAGCATAATTGTCCAAACCTACTGTTGGAGTCATAAAGGATTATATTTCCTTCACATCCTGCAACAAGTCTGTCTGTAAACCTTAACATACATTCTGTATTTGACTAGCTTTCACCTCCTTTACTGCCAAAACTCTTGTCCA
This sequence comes from Ailuropoda melanoleuca, assembly GCF_002007445.2. Classification (NCBI taxonomy): domain Eukaryota; kingdom Metazoa; phylum Chordata; class Mammalia; order Carnivora; family Ursidae; genus Ailuropoda; species Ailuropoda melanoleuca. The sequence continues at coordinate 83,936,894 of NC_048228.1, read as the reverse complement.
GGCCACTAACATATCTCGTATGGAATACAATACCATCCTCTCTCACTTCCCCACTGCCCATTGCCACAGCAATCAACCAGTTTTTTTTTAAACATAAATTATATTAAATTATTCCCAATTTCTAAGCACTCCAGTCTTTTGATCACACTTAGATAAACACCTAACCTTCTTCCCAAGGCCTGAAGAACTACCTGATATGGTTCTAACAGTGTCATCCACCTCATGTGTTACAAACTATCCACTTGGTCACTGTTGTCCGAAGAGTTGGCTTCCTTACTAGCCCTTAAATGCCAAGAACACTATAGCTTTGGAAGTTTATGCTTGCTGGTTCCAGTGCCTATCACTTCACCAGGTTCAAGTCCTTACTTCATTCAGGCAGAATGGGACCCTTCTTAAGAAAGCTTAATGTTTACATTTTCCATAAACTTACCATACTCCAATGACACTTACCTGGGAATTTCTTTTTTTACCAATTCACCTCAAAACTTGACAAACTTTACATAACATGCCTCATTTTTTCTTGACCCTGTTCTTCTAAGAGGCGATAGTTTCCTCCACAGTCAGTCTCTATGCTATTACAGTGCTCTATTTTCTTTCTAAAGTGTACCGGAAATATTTAATCTATGCATTTGATTTTGTGCTTGTTTATCATATCCACCACTGATGTCACACCCCTAGAATCTAAAAGCAAGAATTTAGTCTATCTTGTTCATTCTGTATCACAAGAATCTGCAAATTGCTTGTCTGATATATTAGACATCCAATAAAGATTTGCTGAATAATTGCCAAATGTCAATCAGACTTTTAATTGTTAATATAAGCATTTTAGTCAGGTATTAAAAATAAAATTGTACATAATACCCCTAATAGGGAAAATTCCAGTGAAATGTAAAAAAATATAGAAAGGAGCCTTTAAAATGAAGGTATAATTTTGTGAAAAGGTATGAGAAAATAAGACAATAGATGGTTTCTAACTATGTGTTTGAAAGAAAATCTAGGGAAAATGAGACATGAACAGTGATGGTGTCATTTTAAAAAGATTTTCATAAGTCAGCTAATAAGCACTTAATGTGCTTTATATGAATGAAGAGGCAGAGTTTTAAAAGGATTAAAGATAATGAGGCAAAGAAAAACACAAAGGGCACGTTATGGCAAGAGAAAAATAGAGTCCGAGGGAAACAGATACCAAAGTTGTTGTATAGGAAAGCACACTTAAAAAAATACCAACACAAGTCACTATAAAATAGTTTACACACATTCTTACAACATTGATGAATGTTAGTGTTTGTACTAATATGACCATGTCTATGGGATTTTAAATGGTTATATTTGTTCTTCTCCTGAAATATGGTTCATATTGTGGAAATTAATATTAATCTAAATGTTCTTCTTCCTCTATGTCAATGAATAAAGAAGAAAAACATTGTCACACAATCTTAAAAAAAAATATTCCCGAACATGATTAATATGATATCTCTCCAGTAGGACTTTGTCAATAATTCATTTTCCACACACCTCTGGGTGCCACAGTAGCTTTTAATAGGCTCTCTAGTGCATACTCTGTAGTGTGTTTTGCACTAAAACACTGACACAGAGGAATAATGCTGAGGGTGAAAATAGGACAACTGAGCTCTTGGTGAATGATTTGAAGAATGATTGAACCATTTTTCTTTCTAGGATGGAAACGAGTTTTGTTTGTACTGTTCCACATTTTTATTATAAGTAAGACTTATATTTTCTGTGGAAGAGTTTGTCTTATTCTGACAAATACCCATTAAAGTATAGAGGGAAATAGAGGAGAAGATGTAATAATATTATAGAGGAAAAATACAATGAAAATGACTTATGTTCAGTCAGTAGGTATCTGATCCCTGAGAGTGTCATTCAAACCATTTGGTCCTGCTGAAAACCCACGGTCTTCATAAATCTTTCCTGGTATAAACTACTATTTAACTTCTTTTACCATGCTTAACAGATTTGTTAAATCACTTCTCGTCACTTCTGAGTCCTTAGAGATGAAAATTATATGGTGGTAATGGAGTTTATACAAGCGCTTTCCTTGTTTTCTAAGTCAGGTCAAGATAATTTTTGTTTCTTCTCTCTATTCTGATGCTCCTGCTTTTTCTCCTTTGTCCTTTTCTTGGGTTCTGGATTGTCTTTCTCTCACATATTGGTATTTGACCCTTTATAATCTCATGTTCTGAATGACTGCTGAATACCATAAAATATCATTAACTATTAAAGTTTTTAAGTTTATCCCAATTCTGGGACAGGGAAAATGACAGTGTGATGTTACAAAAGGGAAGAAAGTAAATATAGAAAAGAGAGGTAGATAATACATGGCAGGATTGCATGATGAAGTTTTATATGCCGCAGTGGAGAACAGTCAAAGGTATTGACAGGAAAAAAAAGAGACAAATAAAATAATGAAAAACTTAACAAGGAAGGGACAGGACCATGAAAAATAAGACATATGATGTAAGGTTTTGAGTTTTGAAATGAATTGGGAATTTAAAAAATTCCCAAGTAAGTGGTGTAAGGTTTTGAAAAGTTTATGGGAAATTGAGAATTTATTTTCCCTTTCACAAGAGGGATGCAAATGCTGTCCTTTGGTTTATTTGAGGGAAAAAAGCAAAGGCAAGAAGAAAACAATGACAAGAAAGTAGCTGTCAGTTTTCTGGAGAAAGTTGAATATATATGGTTTACAAATTTTCAGAGGATTTTTCTGTCAAACAATAAAATGTTATGAGTCTTTTTAGTCAAGTGGTCAAGAATAACTATATACTCACATTTCTATTCAATGTTTATTCATTCAGTGAGCGTGCACTATTTATATTAGGCACTGTACAAAGCATGAAGATAAAAAGATGAATATATCCCTAGGCAAGTAAGTGATGATGGTACATCAGATCTGGGAGGAAGCAGTGTGTTAAAAAAAAAAAGGGATGAGTATAAATATGTATTGAAGATACAGCAGTTATGCTTTCCTGATGCATTGAATAGGGGATGTAAATGAATGGAATCATGGATGCCATCAAGGATTTTGACCTACACAAGCAAGATAGTCTTCAACTGAAGACAGGAATTTAGTTTTTGACATGTTAAGTTTGAGATGTATTTTAGATATTTTGTATATTATGTTAAGTAGCCAGTGGAAAATAAAAGGCTAGATTTGGGAAGAAATAAGTAGTCTAGAGAGAGAAATTTGTGAGAGTTTGACCTATATGGAGTGTATTTAAATCTATAAAAATAGATGATATCAACAAGGAAGTGAAACTATAGAGAAGAGAACCAAGGACTGATACCTGTGGTATTCCAAAATTGAGAAGAGGATATACACATAAAGTAGGCTAAGGAGAGGAAGAACCAGAATAATAGAAGGAAAAAAGAAATACCATAAGATTGTATTGTCTTGGAAGCCTAATGAAGGAAGTTTATAAAGCAAGACAGGGAGTGATCAAATGACAATGTCAAATGCTGGCTAGTTAAATGACATAAAGACTAATAATTGACATATTAAAGAGATGTACATTACGGGGTAGAGAACAGTGAAATAATGGTGACCTAAATATATTGAAGACCCTAAAAGATTGTTGGGTTTGGAGTACAAAAGGAGGGAGGTAGAGGTAGACGGAGTGATTCGGAAGTACGATAGATGAATTTAACATTACAGATGGCTGAGATGTGTGTTATGTAATCTAAGACTTACGTAATAACCACGTGCTAAATATCAGGAATTTTGTAGGCTGGATACAAAATTACCAGTACCTTAATTAGCCATGGTTGGATAATTTGCATGGTAAAAATAAAAGCTCTTACAAACCCAACCTCCCCCGCCCCCCCCGAGCTGGTGTACTGACATTTCATGTATATTGCATATATTTATCACTCTAGTGTCCAGGGTATAACTTTTAGAATGAGTGTTGAAGTAAGTTGAAGATAAGCGAATAGGAGGCAATGAGTTCAAATCAAGAATCTGAAGTATTAGAAGTATCCTGTAAGTATTCTGCCTACGTAAATTGAAATAATGAAGAACTGAGACAGATATAGTACTGGAGAAAGTAGCCATGAGTCACAAGCTAAAAACAACTAGAAATGATAGGGTGTGACTAGTCAGTTGTCAGATAATAGCATTGAGGAATAGTATGTGATATACTTAGATGATATTTGGTACAAAGCCAGGAGTGTTGGGAATAAGGAAAAGAGAATGGTCTAAAAGTGGCAGCAAGAGCAAGACACCCATGTATCCCATCTCCAGGTTCTGTGGTAGAACTGTGGGGGGAAAACAATTACCCTCATTGAGAAGGCTATGTGGGAAGCAAAGTTTGTGGAAGTAAGCCAGATTTTTATTAGAGCATTATTATGAAGGGAAAGTTTAGAGGAAAAGAGCAGGATATTAGAGATTGTTCTGATAATGTCTTAAAAATTTCAAGAGTCTCATGAAAGATTTTGAGGAATTAGAATGAGGGAATTTTAGAGACAAGTATATAAGAATAAGGGATATGGCAATTGATCTGGTGGGTTCTTCTGTGGATCAATACCAAGAGGAATAAAGAACTTAATGAGGTTAGTTGTATGAATTCAAGACAAGTAGTGATGGTGAGGTTGTATTGAATGGCAAAGAGTGGCAAGTTTTTTATTCTTTTTCTTCATCCTTGTTGATCAGCTTACAAGGTTTAGAAGGCATATTTTTAAGCCAAATGTGCTGGTAGACTCTGACTTTTGGGAGAGTTGAGAATTCTGGGGACATGTGTGTTATACTGCAAGTCCCCCTTGCATCACTGATAATGAAGGAAGGCCTAAGGGGGAGTCCCAGAGCCCACACTCACATCTTGACTGAGACTGAGGCTCTTCGAATGAAATATTTCCTATAATATGGAAATGAGAATTGTGTGTGTGTGTGTGTTTTAATTTGTGAAGATTTCATTTTACCCTCCTAAGTGTAATAATGTAGCTGTCCAGGGAAACATCCTTTTTTNTTTTTTTTTTTTTTTTTTTTTTTTTTTTTTGGTAGGAGAGTCAGTGCATTGCCTCCTTTCCCTTCTCTCCTTCCCTTCCCTCCCCCCCCCTCCTATTCTTTCTTCCCTTCCTCCTATCCCTCCCCTCCCCATCCTTTCCTCTATGCAAAGGTAAAGAAGCATATATTGAGCTGGAATTAGGATTTCATTGCATGCTTCAATCAAAATCTCCAATGCCCTAAGAATACAAAACTAGTAGGCAATGGAAACCTTTGTGTAAGAAGCCTAAGATTCTTCTGGAAAGAAGAGGACCTGATACCCTAAGGGCTACCTGAGTTTCAATTGAAGGAGACAGGATGGCATGATTGGATGCTGCTGTATCCTAAATATCATGGCAGGAAGAGAAAGTAAAATGATTCTAAGAGGAGCAGAGTGGTGTGTTGATGGCATGGCTTCAGGTAAGTAAGGCATGGAGGTTCTCGGTAAGGGCTGGTAACCATCAGAGTTTACTGCTAATCTGTGGAATGTCCATAGGACCCAGACAACATTTTGTAGTGTGATATGGTAGGGTTTACTGGTCTAGTAACTTTGGAGCCTGAGCATGTCACACTACTCAGGGGTGGCAGTACATAGAACTAGATTTGGGATGTTTGCTGAGCACCCCTAAAACTGCAAGAGCAGAACAGATGCATAGTCCATGGAAGAGGATTCCCTCTTGCTGGGAAATATTTCTCTTCTAGATGACAGACTTTCTCTGCTCCCATACATTTTGGTGTAAACATGAGCCTGGGCTTCTTGGATGATTCAAGAATGATTTTTAGAACGGGACAATAGTAATACTAATAGGTTTTTTAGATTTTAGATTTTTAGAACAGGACAATAGTAGTAGTAATAGGTTTTTTTTTGGACCCCTCTGACCAATTAAAAACAAGTGATTGAAAGAGTTGTAACTAAATTCTATGCTGATTTCATGGGGCAGTTCAGACTTAAGTAAAGTACTTAAAAATTCTTCAATTTATTATTTTAAAATCTCTCCCAAGTTGCTTGTGTGTTTTATAATTTCTACTTGGAGAGTGTCCATTGTTTATTCAACTTTGGGTCATTAGTATATAACACAACAGCAAACACCTACAAGGCCTTTAATTAACATTTGTTGAATGGGCTCAAAGGTTATATCTGTCTTGATTCTCACACTCAGCCTCTAGTCCAGAATATGGCACTGTTACTGAGAACTGGCTCTATGGTATTTACAGAAGCAACTACATGCTGAGTCAGAATTAGCCTTCCCAAGCAATTAATTCATAATTGAATTCACAAATTAATAAATAAGTAGATTTCTGAGTGTATGAAAACAGAAACATTTTAATTTTATTATAACCTGTAACTTGGTACTCCAACTGGAAAGCAATTAATAGGTAGGAAGATTTATGCCCAGCAAGTTAGCCAAGATTTATTTTTTTTAGAAATTACATGAATGTATTGTTTCTGAAGTTCTCCTAGTATCATTTTTTAAAAATTTTATTTGTTAAATGGGTCATTTAAGTTTTCAATAAATTAACAGGATTTATGACTATCCAAAGTAAATGAAATATTTCTTAAAACGCAACAAAAAGAAAACAACCTAGTAAAGTTAAATAATGAGCAAAAAACAACCTCACCAAAGAAGATATACAGATGGCAAATAAACATATGAAAAGATGCTCTACATCATTGGTCATTAGGGAACTGCACATTAAAAAAACGAGATACCTATGTACCTATTAGAGGAGCTAAAATCCCAAACTTGGGCAACACTAAATGCTAGCAAAAATGTGGGGCAATAAGAACTTTCATTCATTGCTGGTGTCAACACAAAGACCTATGCATAAATGTTTGTTGCAGCTTTATTTATAACTGCCCAAAGTTGGAAGTAAAAGATGTCCTTAAAAAGGTGAATGCTTAAACTGTGGTATGTACATACAGTGGAGTGCTGCTCAGAATAAAAAATAAATGAATGAATGAATGAAAGGAAAGGAAAAGAAAGGAAAGGAAAGGAAAGAAGAAAGAAAAGGAAGGAAGGAATGAAGGAAGGAAGAAAAAGAAGGAAAGGGAGGAAGGAAGGGAAAAAGAAAGAAAGAAATGAACTATCAAGCTACGAGAAGGAAACAAATTCATGTTGCCAATTGAGAGAAGCCAATCTGAACAGATAACATACTGTATGATTCCAACTGCAATATTTTAAAAAAAGGAAGAACTGTGAAGACAGTAAAACAAGACTTGTGGTTTCTAAGGGCTCAGTCACAGGGGTGGGGGAGTGGGGGTGGGGAAGGATAGGTGGAGCACAGGGGATTTTTTAGGGTGGTACAACTATTCTCTATGACACTGTAATAGTAGATACATGCCATTGTACATTTGTAAAAACCTATTGAATGTATAACACAAAGAGTGAACTCTAAAGTTAACCATGGACTTTAGTTAATGATAATGTACCAATATTGCCTGCCTCTTTAATTGTAATAATTGTGCTACACTAATGTAAGATGTTAACAGTAGGGGTAACTGTGTATGTGGCAACTCTCAGACAGTTAGGAAAATGAAATGAAGTCACTTTCGGCCCTTTAGAAATTAGTGTTTTAATTATTGCAGGGAGTGGAGAATTAATATCATTAACACACACACACACACACACACACACACACACACAAACACACACACAGGCCCAGAGGTCTATGGTTGGTTTCATTTAGCTGGTATATAAGTTCGAAAACTGATGAATTGAAAAATATTAAAAACCCTAAAAAGGAGGATGAACAAGTTCTGGGTAACAGTCAAGATTCCACTGGCATGCAAGAACTATGGAAAGCATTTTTTCTGCTCAGTGGTTTTCTGTATCCCAAAGAACACAAGAATGGGTCTCTCACTTAGTCTGTTTTTTAGCTGTTGAGTATGCTTTTCTGGGCCAACATGGTAGAACTGCACTGATTACTTCTTTACCAAAAGCAGAAGTCGTATCTACCTGAATAGTTTCATAATTATCCATCCAGGCTTAAATTACCTGGATGATATTCATACATTAGTTCAGGCTTGTTTTGCACATTTAAGATTGTGTGGGTGCATGGGTGAATGTGTGTGTGCTAAGGACCAAGATGCTATGCTCACATCCAGGGGACCCTCTGGGAGTAACACTGATAATGGAACTGAACAGAATTTTAGATTTATAGTCCTATAAATGAAGGAAATTGAGGAAAGAAGAAGAAAGACACAGATAATCTGTAGTATATATAATATAGAATATGTATACTAGGTAACATAATATGTAAGATACAGTAGTCTATATGTTATAGATATAAATAGCAAATACTATGAATTACAAGTAGTAATATATTCTATCTTATATTATATAATATATGTCTGTAGATATAATATGGCATATATCATATGCTTCATGTTCACATGTTCATAATCTCTTTCTGCCACCTCAGGGATAGTTGCTAGGACAAATCTAGATTTGGAATAATTGCTATTGCCTCAACCATCCTCTAGTCAAAGCTATGAACAGTTAATGTACAAATATCATACATAGTTCACAATTATTATGCTTTCTTTTTAACATCCTACAATTTGATATTTTATTGAGGGATTTTGCCTTCCTTTCTTAATAGTTACAGATTTTGCTATTCATATGGTTTCAAAGAATCCGTTCCCTGTGATCAGAGAAGGACATCTTGAACAGGTCCCAACAATTCTGAGTCATTGATTTGAATATTGCTAAATTTCCCAGACCTTTTTGTATGAACTGTAAACCAGCTCTCCACCATATTTCACTTTTCAAATTAGATACCTCAAATGGTTTTAGAGGTAGGTGAGGTCTATATTACAATTACATGAAGCCATAAGTAAATTTTAATGCAACATTTTATTGACCTTAATTGCCAGGATATAAAAATGTCTAATTATCATTGTTTTCTGGTGAGTGATAAAAATTCCTTTCAATTTCTACTTTTATTGTGAACTTAAATAAGAACCCCTTCTTAATATACTAAACCCTAAACACTTTGAATATGATGATCACACAGCATTATATGCTATTCTATCTGGATCCCATACTATTTTATTTTATTTTTTTAAGATTTTTTATTTATTTATTCGACAGAGATAGAGACAGCCAGCGAGAGAGGGAACACAAGCAGGGGGAGTGGGAGAGGAAGAAGCAGGCTCATAGCGGAAGAGCCTGCTGTGGGGCTCGATCCCAGATCGCCAGGATCACGCCCTGAGCTGAAGGCAGATGCTTAACCGCTGTGCCACCCAGGTGCCCCTGGATCCCATACTATTTTATACACTGTAGCACTCTACAAAAATTTTGTTATTTTTTTGGGACTTCGGTAAAATTAAAACACATACATTTTACTTTAAAAATATGTTGACATTCATGTTTGAATTTTAAACAGTGGAGAAAACTGTAGATGTAGTTATATAAACTCATAAATGCAATTATATATGCAAAGAGAACAATCTATTTACCTAGTCAGAACCCTGTTGCAAAAAAATCGTTAATGTTTAACAAATATTTTTACTATCTAAAACCTAACTACTAGAGAAATGCTATTAATCATATTAACACTATTTATGGTAAAACATTACTCATCTTGTTTGATGCAAGTGTAGAGTTTTTGACAGTCTCCAGAGTGTCGTCCGATTATAATCATCATCCTTCAAATCCGACAGATATTGACATCCATGTTTCAAGAACATGCAGCTCCTACTTACTGACACATTCTTTATAACTTTAACAGAAACATATGAGAGAAGACAGTATCTTAGGTGTCTATGACAAAGAGGCAATAATTTTAGAGAGAGATCAGCAACATTTCTTCCAAAACAATGCATTCTTGTCTAAGTTAAGAAAAAAAAGTCATTTGGGCTTCTCCTGCTTTATAAATTGTTCCCCTGTGAGAAATAATAGCAAAAATGTTCCCTGAGTTCACTGGAGCAGAAATCTTGGAGAAACTCAAAGGAGCACATGATTTCCTTTCTAAATATTATCCAGAGAAATAACAATGTTAATTAAGGGGAACATTTGAGATTTTAGAAGTTAGTTTATATTCAGTTCAACCTATAATGTTGCTTTTGTTGACAAGCCAAAATAGAAAATGTATTTTTTTCTAAAATTGTCCAATATGGAGAAAGGATTTTTTGCAGTTTTATTGAGGTATAATTGACAAAATTATAGGATTTTAAAAGTGAACATAGTGAGGATTTGGTATGTGTATACCTTGTGAAGGGATTCCTTTCATCTAGTTAATCAACAAATCCATTACCTCACATATTTATCTTTCATTTTTTTGGTAAAAAACATTTATTTTTTAATTTTTAAAAAAATTTTGTATTATGTTATGTTAGTCACCATACAGTACATCATTAGTTTTGGATGTAGTGTTCCATGATTCATTGTTTAACACCCAGTGCTCCATGCAATATGTGCCTTCCTTAATACCCATCACTGGCCTATCCCAATCCCCCACACCCCTCCCCTCTGAAGCCCTCAGTTTGTTTCCCAGAGTCCATAGTCTCTCATGGTTCGTTCCCCCTTCTGTTTACCCCTCCTTCATTCTTCCCTTCCTTTTCCTACTGATCTCCCTACTATTTCTTATGTTCCATAAATGAGTGAAACCATGTGATAATTGTCTTTCTCTGCTTGACTTATTTCACTTAGCATAATCTCCTCCAGTCCCATCCGTGTTGCTGCAAATGTTGTGTAATCATTCTTTCTGATGACTGAGTAATATTCCATTGTATATATGGACCATATCTTCTTTATCCATTTATCTGCTGAAGGGCATCTCGGCTCCTTCCACAATTTAGCTATTGTGGACAATGCTGCTAGGAACATTGGGGTGCATATGGCCCTTCTCTTCACCACATCTGTATCTTTGGGGTAAATACCCAGTACTGCAATTGCTGGGTCATAGGGTAGCTCTATTTTTAACTTTTTGAGTGACCTTCACACTGTTCTCCAAAGTGGCTGTACAAACTTGCATTCCCACCAACAGTGTAAGAGGGTTCCCCTTTCTCCACACCCACTCCAATATTTGTTATTTCTTGCCTTGTCCATTTTTGCTGTTCTAACTAGTGTAAGGTGGTATGCCAATGTGGGTTTGATTCGAATTTCCCTGATGGCTAATGATTTTGAACATTTTTCATGTGTCTGTTAGCCATTTGTATGTCTTCATTGGAAAAGTGTCTGTTCATATCTTCTTCCCATTTTTTTTTTTTGATTTGGTTATTTGTTTCTCATGTATTGAGTTTGAGAAGTTCTTATAGACCTTGGATATCAGCCTTTTATCTGTAGTTTCATTTGAAATATCTTCTCCCATTCCGTGGGTTGCTTCTTTGTTTTGATGATTATTTCCTTGGCTGTACAGAACCTTTTTATCTTGATGAAGTCCCACAAGTTCATTTTTTCTTTTGTTTCTCTTGCCTTAGGAGATGTGTCATGAAAAAAGTTGCTGTGGCTGATGTCAAAGAGGTTACAGCCTATGTTCTCCTCAATGATTTTAATGGATTCTTGTCTCACATCAAGGACTTTCATCCATTTGGAGTTTATCTTTGTGTATGGTGTGAGAGAGTGGTCAAGTTTCATTCTTTTGAATATAGCTGTCCAGTTTTCCCAGCACCATTTATTGAAGAGACTGTCTTTTTTCCACTGGATGTTTTTTCCTGCTTTGTCAGAGATTAGTTGACCATAGAGCCGAGGGTCCATTACTGGAGTCTCCATTCTGTTCCATTGGTCTATATGTCTGTTTTTGTGCCAGTACCATGCCATCTTGGAGATCACAGTTTTGTAGTATAGCTTGAAATCAGGCAACGTGATGCCCCCAGCTTTGTTTTTCCTTTTCAACAATTCCTTGGTGATTCGGGGCCTTTTCTGGTTCCACACAAATTTTAGGCTTGTTTGTTCCAGCTCTTTGAAAATGTCATTGGTATTTTGATCGGGATGGTGATGAAAGTGTAGATTGCTCTGGGTAGCATAGACATTTTAACTATGTTTATTTTTCCAATTCATGAGCATGGAATGTTTTTCCATCTTTTTGTGTCTTTTTCAATGTCTTTCATCAGTGTTTTGTAGTTTCTAGAATATAGATCCTTTACGTCTCTGGTTAAGTTAATTCTGAGGTAACGTATGATTTTTGGTGCTATTGTAAATGGAGTTGATTCCGTAATTACTCTTTCTTCAGCCTCATTGTTTGTGTAAAGAAATGCAACTGATTTCTGAGCATTGATTTTGTATCCTGCCACATTACTGAATTGTTCTATGAGTTCTAGTAATTTGGGGGTGGAGTCTTTTGGGTTTTCCATATAGAGTATCATGTCATCCTCTGAAGAGAGAGTTTGACCTCTTCTTTGCCGATTTGAATACCTTTTATTCCTTTTTGTTGTTTGATTGCTGTTGCAAAGACTTCTAGTACTATGTTGAATAATAATGGCGAGAATGGGCATTCTTATCATTTTCCTGATCTTAAGGGAAAGGCTTTCAGCTTTTCCCCATTGAGAATGATATTCGCTGTAGGCTTTTCATAGATGGTTTTTATGAAATTGAGAAATGTACCCTCTATCCCTACACTCTGAAGGGTTTTAATCAGGAAAGGATGTTGTATTTTGTCAAATGCTTTTCTGCATCAGTTGAAAGGGTCATATGGTTCTTGTCCCTTCTGTTATAATGTGATGTCACACTGATCGATTTGCAAATGTTGAACCACCCTTGCACCCCAGGGATGAATCCCACTTGGTCATGATGAATAATCCTTTTAATGTACTATTGGATCCTATTAGCTAGGGTCTTGTTGAGAATTTTGGCATCCATATTCATCAGGGATATTGGTCTGTAATTCTCCTTTTTGATGGGGTCTTTGCTTAGTTTGGGGATCGAGGTAATACTGGCCTCATAGAATGAGTTTGGTAGTTTTCCTTCTGTTGCTATTTTTTGAAACAGTTTCAAGACAATTGGTATTATTTCTTCTTTGAATATTTGGTAGAATTCCCCGGGGAATCCATCAGGCTCTGGACTCTTGTTTTTGGGAAGGTTTTTGGTCACTGCTTCAATCTCTTCATAATTAATCAGTCTGTTTAAATAATAAATTTCTTCCTGTTTCAGACTTGGTAGTTTATAGGTTTCCAGGAAGGCATCCATTTCTTCCACGTTGTTTGATTTATTGGCATATAGTTGTTGATAATAGTTTCTAATGAATGTTTCTATTTCCTTGGTGTTGGTCGTGATCTCTCTCCTTTCATTCATAATTTTATTAATTTGGGTCCTTTCTGTATTCTTCTGAATAAGTTTTGCCAGTGGCTTATTGATCTTATTTATTCTTTCAAAGAACCAGCTTCTAGTTCTGTTGATCTGCTCTACTGTGCTCTTGGTTTCTAATTCATTGATCTCCAGTCTAATCTTGATCAACAGCTTTCTCGTGCGTGGGTTGGGCCTGTTCTTCTGTTCCAGCTCCAGCTTCTTAAGGTGAGAATATAAAAACTGCATTCTAGATTTTTCTATTCTTTTGATTGAGGCTTGGATGGCTATGTATTTTCCTCTTAGGACTGCCTTTTCAGTGTTCCATAGGTTTTGGACCAATGTGTTTTCGTTCTCATTAGTTTCCATAAATTGCTTAAGTTCTTCTTTAATTCCCTGGTTTACCCAATCATTCTTAAGCAGGATGGTTCTTAGTTTCCAAGTGTTTGAGTTTCTTCCAAATTTTTCATTGTGATTGAGTTACAGTTTCAAAGCACTGTGGTCTGAGAATATGCAGGGAATAATCTCAGTCTTTTGGTATCAGTTGAGACCTGTTTTGTGACCCAGTATATGGTTTATTCTGGAGAAGGTTCCATGTGCATTCAAAAAGAATAAGTATTTTGTTGTTCTGGGATGTAGTGTTCTGTATATATCTATGAGGTCCATCTGGTCCAGTATATCATTCAAAGCTCTTGTTTCTTTGTTGATTTTCTGCTTAGGTGATCTGCCTATTGCTGAGAGTGGAGTGTTGAGGTCCCCTACTATTAACATATTATTATCTATATATCTCTTTATTCTGGTTAACAGTTTTAGCTGCTTCCCTGTTGGGGGCATAAATATTTATAATTGTTATATCCACTTGTTGGATACATCCTTGAAGAATAATATAGTGTCCTTCTGTATCTCTAACAACAGTCTTTATTTAAAATCTAGTCTGTCTGTTATGAGAATTGCTACCCTAGCTTTCTTTTGAGGTCCATTGGCATGAAAAACTGTTCTCATCCTTTCACTTTCAGTCTGGATGTATCTTTAGGTTCAAAATGAGTTTCTTGTAGACAGCATATGGATGGGTCATGTCTTTTTATCCAGTCTGCAACCCTGTGGCATTTTATGGGACCATTCACATTGAGAGTGATTATTGAGATATGATTTTAATGATGTCATGCTGCCTGTGAAGTCTTTGTTTCTATAGATTGTAAATTTCTGTTCTGTATCACTCTTTGGGTCTTTTTACTTTTGTAGAACCCCTCTTAATATTTCTTGTAGGGCTGGCTTGGTGGTCACATATCTTTCAGTTTCTGCCGGTCTTGGAAGGTCCTTGTCTCTCCATCCATTCTGAATGACAGCCTTCCTGGATAAAGGATCCTTGGCTGCATGTTCTTCTCACTTAGTGCTCTGAATATGTCTTGCCAGCTTTTTCTGGCTTGCCAGGTCTCTGTAGACAGGTCTGACGTTATTCTGGTGTTCCTCCCTCTGTAGGTGAGGATTCTCTTCCCCCTGGCCGCTTTCAAGGTTCTATCCTTGGATCTAAGATTTACGAATTGTACTATTATATGACGTGGTGTTGGTCTGTTCTCATTGATCTTGATAGGGGTCCTCTCTGCCTCTTGGATATGAATGCTTGTTTCCTTCATCAGATTAGGGAAGTTCTCAGCTACAATTTCTTCAAATATCTCTTCTAGACCTCTCTCTTTCTCCACCCCCTCAGGGATGCTGATGATTCTGACATTGAAACATTTCATTGAGTCAGTAATCTCCCATATTCTACATTCTTGAGTTTGGATTATTTTAAGCCAATTCCCATTTTTCCTTCTTTTCTATCTTCCCATCTTCCAACTCACTAATTCATTCTTCTGCCTCATTTACCCTGGCCATCAGAGCATCCAGTTTAGACTGCATTAGATTCATAGCATTTTTAATTTCTGCCAGATTCACTTTCATTTCTGCCCTTAGAGATTCTATATTCTCATTAATATTTTCATTAATATTTTTTCAAACCTACACATCATCTTGACCATTGTTACTCTGAACTCCATTTCTGACAAATTGGTTATATCCATATCCATTAGTTCTGTGGCAGAGGCCACAGTCTCTGTTTCTTTCCTTTGTTGGGGTTCCTCCTCCTTGTCATTCTGATGAGGAGAGGTTGCGGGGATGCCCAGAGCCCAAATTATTGACCAGGACCTAGGCAGTGTGCACTTGTTTTATAGGGACCTTGGGGATGTGGGCTTCTTGATTTTTCAGCCTGCCTTCTGGGGGAAGGGCCTGCTGCACTGCTACTCAGACAACCCTGTTTGGGTAGAGCTGCCCTGTCCCCTGTGAGGGGGGGTGGGGATGGGCACAATGTGAACTGGTATATCCAGGCTTTTGTTCTCTGGCGGCTTTCCCTGGTGGGTTTTCTATGACTTTGCTGACAGAGCCGCAGTGGCCGTATCCAAGCCTCTGTCTCAGAACAGAGAGATTGCAGTCTGCTCTCCACTGAGCTCTCCAGGCCACTGTAACTCTGTTTTTGTCGGTGCTGCTAAAAACCCTGAAGCATCCCGGGATGTGCGCCCCACAGCCACTCTCCCAGTCCTTCCTTCCAGGGCTGGCACATCTCTGTCCTTTGTGCCTCTATCACTGCCAGCTGCCCCTGGTTCCCGCACGCACTCCCAAGCTCCCTGTTGTCTGGTTGCACGTGCATACCCCTGGAGCTCCCGGTTTCAGTCTAGTTGGATGGAGTGTGCGCTCTGGTGCTCCAGTTTTCAGTCTGGTCACGCGCATGCTCCCAAGCGCCCAGTTTCAGTCAGGTTTCTCCGTGGCTATCCCTCCGCTCGATTCCGGCCTGCTCCCTAGTGCCAGTGGCTACTGCTTCCTGGCGCCCGAGCTTGGCAGCTCCCTCCCCCTTCCATTTATCTTCAGTACCTGTGCGCAAATTCACGGCTCCCCACTTCGTACCTCGATACTCAGCGCCAGAGATATTCATTTGCAGAGATCCAGATGTATCTTCCTGCGTCTCAGACTGATTTCATGGGTGTTCAGGATGATCTGGTAGATATCCAGCTCGATTCAGGGGACCAGCTGAAAAAAGTTCCCCTACTCCTCCACCATCTTTTTTTCTCTCTTGGTAAGAACACTTAAATTCTATTCTCTGAGCAAATTTTAATTATACATTGCATTGTTATCAACTATGATCACCATATTGTACATGAGATCCTCAGACCTTATTAATAGCTGAAAATTTGTACAGTCACATTTAATATACAGGCTTTCTACAACATTGAAATAGGGATTTACTAAGCCTAGAATAATTTCTGTAGGTCAACTTTAAAATTCACCTTTCTAGATTGCCTTGATTTGGTTTAATTTAGTGCATACTTTTTAAGGACCAGTGTGTCCCTGACAATGTTTCTTGTACTGTACATTTGAATATAAAAAAAAAAGAATGGATGAACTGTACTAGTAGATGGAGACAGAAATAACTGGTTGCTAATGCTATAAACCACGAGTTGGGATACTTTTTTTTTTAAGTGAGATAAAAAATAACATTTGTGAGCATATTTTCCTTGTTACAACTATTCAACTTCATTGTTGTAGCTTAAAAGCAATCATGGACAGCACATAAAAGATTGAGTACGGTTGTGTTCCAATAAATCTTATTTATGGACAATGAAATGTAATGTGACATCCATGTAATTTTTATTAATCACAAATATCAATCTTTTGATTAATTTCTAACTATTTAAAATGTAAAAACCATTCTCACGTTGCAAGCAATATAAACAGGTGATGTGCTGGATTTGTTTCTCAAACTGTAGTTTGCTGACAGTTTAGACATATTATGTATATTTGGGAGATGGAAAAGCAGTTCATGTAATTCAATATACATGTGAGATGATAATATGAAATGAAAAATTTTGTCATTGCTTGAATTGGTCAGAGATGGACTCTCGGAGAAAGATGATTTGGCACTTGATTAGGAATAGAAGACAAGGAGTTGAAGGCAGTAGAGATAGAAATAAGTTTTAAGTAAAGGTTCAAAAGCAGAAATGTGTTTGTTATTTGGAACTTATCACTGATTTGGATTTTGAGAGTAATTACCAATGATTTCTCAATTGTTATTTTAAAAATTTCTTATTTCTTATTAGCTTATGCTGAGTGATAAAATGTTCACTTTAATAATTTAAAATTTAATACAAATAAAATGCTTCCAATATATAAAAACATTCATTCCAAAAATATCTGACTTTAATATTCATATTAAATATGAATATTTCATTTCATTTATAGAAATCTTTGTAGAGCGTTCTTTGTCTTCTTCACCATGATTAGATCTCATCATTCTTTTCTGCTTTTTGTCTTTAAAATTAAAAAAAAAATCTTTTTAAAGCAAACATTGCAAATAAACAGTATGAAAGTACTACCTCTTCTGAGGTATAATTTTAGGACAAACAACCCCCACTTAGCACTCGCTTCAAAGATACTGCATTTCTATTATAACTTCTAAAATGAGAACATGACAACTTAGTGAATAGAAATTCCTCCATGAATATCATGTATCCTGCATAAAAGCTGTGTCTTTCAATCTCTAAGCAGTTGTTTTGAAAGAAAAACTCAGCGGTGTGGCACTGATAAAAATAATCAGCCAATTAAGAGAAGTTTTACCTTCTTCACAAACTAACTACAGCATCATGTGAGCAAATCAAATCATGAACCCCTCAAGATCGTAACATTTAAGTTTTTACATTCTAAGTAGTCATGAAGAAAGATTTTAATTCTCAAGTAGGCCAAATTTCTTGGTGCAGGATATGGAGAATATTTTCTCAGAACCTAGTAAGGTTTTAATGTTATTAAAAACGTTTTGGTAGTATCATACTTGAACAAATGTTTCTAGGCCGTATATTTATTGAAAGTAAAAGGATAACAAATTATTCATATTTTGAACAGCATCTAGAAAGAGTAACAATAGACAGAATTCCTGGTTTCAGAAAACATTTCATTTAAGTCAAGCCTGTGCATAAGCTATAATATTGTCATGCCAGGTTTCAAACCCATAGAGCCTGATCCACACTTTTCATCACCGTGTACAATATTCATTGTTTCAGAAGTAAGTTATACCAAGTAATTTATCCATTGTAAACTTTCCTTCTGAAATACTCACATAGCAGGCATTCTTGGAATTTGTGACAAACAGTACTGAATCTGATAATTCCTGCTTCATTTACATTTTGAATTCTATTTACATTGAGAGAGAAATATTTTGAAGTTGAAATAATATGAGACGAGTGAAAAAGTTGAAGAAATAAGTGGTTTTAGCAAAAATAGCAAATAATATTTTGAGAAAGGAAGGACATAATCTTGTCAGAACATTTTCCAATCATTCAGTAATTTCACTAGGGGGTAAGAGGCATTCAAAATTCCATGATGATATAGTTGTCTTGGTGATATCAGGAAGTTCACTCTGTAATACTGGGATTCTGAGTCACAGGGATACTGAAATGTTCTACACTGGTGTCAAAGTACTTATGAAACTATTACCAGCTGGTGGCGAGGTAGGTCAACTGTCAATAGCCTTACTGATTTATAAAAATAAGCCCAGCTTAAGGCAAAGAATAAAGAAATTCTTAGATTTTGTTTTTTGCCAATAATATAGCTGTCAATGTACTGTCCTGTACCAATTTTCTTTTTTACCTTCTTATAACCATAGATTGCTTTCTGGAGAAACTTATAAATACCCTAAAAATACTAATTTCACTTTGATCACAGGATTCACATGTAGTAAGTACTTATTTGTGCATGTGTTAATGATTTATTCCTTTAAAAATAATTGCTTCTTAGTGATGTCTGTGGAAGTGTTTGATTGATACATCTGAATGAATTTAAGTTACAGAAAAATGACCCCATGTAGTTATGACCAACAATAATCCCAAACCATTTGGGGGTTATTTTTCAAGTGTTCTAGATTTCTGGGCAGGACTATAGGGAGGTGCCTGCATTGTGATAAGTCCTATATTCTCCCATATTCAATGCTGCATGCTCTTATATAAAATTTATTTTTACTGAGATGTAATTGACATACAGCATTGGATAAGTATAAGGTATACAGTGTGTTGACCTGATACATTTATATACTGCAGTAGGATTATCACCATAGCATTAGCTAATACCTCTATCACCTCACATAATTATCATTTCTTTTTTGTGGTAGGAACAATTAAGGTGTGGTCTCTCAGCAACTTTGAAGTATATAATATTGTACTGTTGTCTATAATCACTATGCTGTGCATTAGATCTCCTGGTCTTACTTATCTACTGGCTGTAAGTTTGTGCCCTTAAACAACATCTTCCTAATTCCTCTACCCTCCAGTGCCTGGTAACTACCATTCTATTCTGTTTTGATGAGTTTAACTTTTTTTAAATTCCACATATAAGTGATACCATACAGTATTAGTCTTTTCTGTCTGACTTAAATCACTTTATGATGTCTGCAATCTTTATTTTTCCTGTATAGAAGATACTATACAAAAAGCAATATAGTTTTTCTGTTATATATTAACACAATTATGTTTTATATATTTTTGTAAAAATACATTATATAATTACGTACATAATAGAAAAGCTAGTCACACTGAATCACTCAATTGTTCATTTACAGTTCCACTTTATATACACTTCAGAAAGTTTGTTAACAGCCAAGCCTCTTCTGAAAATGCTCTCTACATGGAGATTTCATTGAGTACTCTGAAGAAACCTCTCTGATATATGTAATTGAATGCCAAGTGGGCATGAACTGGGTCAAATTGTTCTTTTTAACATTTAGTGGATTGTTGATACTCAGAGCATCTTTAAATGATGACAATAGTAACAGTGTTCCCTGGTCTCCTTCCCTGGTCTCCCAATAAAATGTTCCTTCCTTGCTTTTTTTCCCCTCTCTGCTGGGTACATTACAAGACCTAGTATCACAGCCCAAATTGCTTGGATCATGGTTCTTTGTTTTCATGCTTTGGCATTGTTCTTTCGCTATATTTATTGGTATGTTGGCATTTCTTCCACTCAGAAAATATGGGAATTGGCTTGTCTGTGTCATCCTTAACCTCTGAGAAATAACCTCACAGCCAATCCATCTAAAAGTTCTTAATTTCTGCTATTTTGATCAAGAAATTCCTAGTTTGAAGTAAAAAAAAAAATAAGTTTCCTTTCCTCAACGGAGAAAAAAATATCACCATATGAAACCTGGAGGTTTTATTCGGCTCCAGTGTCTTGAGATGTTATTCAATTTCTATGTCGAGTGTTATAAATCATAGAGACATTTATCTTTCCATTCCAACAGATCAGCAGAAAGCTGAAGGGAAGCTTTTACATTATTGCAAATTCCCAATAGTTCCACCATAATAAACCTTTGTCCACTGGAAAATCTCTATTGCTTTCTTCCACAGTTTAACATGTTGGATTAGCTCATTCATGCAGTGGCTCCTGAGATGGGGCATTGGCACTGATTATTTTATGACTTAAGGGTAATATAATAACTAGTATTCCTAGAAAACACATTCTCATTTCAAAATTAAAATATTTTATTTTCATTTTAGATAGTATAACAATATATTCTGATAAACATAATAAAATTATAGCATATATATCACAAGTAACAAATGTATACCCTCACAGTGTTCTATTATTATGCTAGAAGTCTTTTAATATCATGATATCATGCAATCCAAGCTTCTAACCATATTAGAACAAAAACTTAGACTCCGTTAACTCAACTTGCAGGTCTGTCACAAGGCCTATATATGGATTAAGAAAAATGAAGCCTTGTCTCATTCTGTGTAGATGGTTGAATAATGTATTTCATACCACTAAAAGCATTGTGGGAGTTGCTGGTATTTGGTTCATTCCCAGGACTCACAAACACAAATCTTATTCTCATTCAGTCTTCTGACATCTCTTTAGACAGTGGGAGAAATTAATATGTAAAGAATCCATTTAATGAAATGAGACTGTTATTGCTAGCAGGTACTTAAACTCCAAACTCCAGTGTAATCCTCTGGTAGCATAACGTGAAGAAGGTGGAAAATTAATTCAATTAATTGTAATGAAAATAACTAATATTTATTGAGGGTTGTGTTCTAGACACTGTGCTTAGGCATTTTGCATCTCATTTAATCTTTACAGCAGCTGCATGAAGTATTACTGTCACCATTTTACAGGTACAGAAACTGAACATAGAGAGATTTGTTGACTTGGACAAGATCATTTTGCTAATAGGTAAAAAATGCAAGGTTCTAATTCAGGTAGTCATACTCAATGGCCCATGCAGAGAATGCATAGAAATGGTTTGATTTCCAAAACCTAAAAAGACTTAGTAATTTCCTTTGATTTTTCTTCAGTGAGTCCATACCAGTTTCGGAGCCCTCTGTATTTTCCCTCTCTGATGTCAAAATAAGCTCCAGGTAACCCCCTCAGGGTTATAACAAGCCAAAAGGCATTTATTCTGTTAAAGAATAATTCATTCTCATTCTGCTATTATAGGCATACCTTGTTTTATTACTTTTCACAGACGTTGCAATTTTTACAAATTGAAGGTTGGTGGCAACCCTGTGTGGAGCATGTCTGTCAGTGCCATTTTTTTCAATAGCACTTGCTCATTTATGTCCCTGTGCCACATTTCAGTAATTCTCACAATATTTCAAACTTTTTCACTATTATATTTGTTATGGTAATCTGTGATCAGTGATTATGACTTGCTAAAAGCTCAGATGATGGTTAGCGTTTTTTAGCAATAAAGGTATGTATATTTTTTAGACATAATTCTATTGTAACTAAATAGGCTACCGTATAGTGTAAACATAACTTTTATACTCACTGGGAAGCTAAAAATTTCATTTGACTTCCTTCGTTGTGATACTCGCTTTATCGCAATAGTTGGGAACCCAACTTGCAATATCTCTGAGGTATGCCTGTATAGAAAAATAATTAGATTTTTCTTTTTGTTAATATTGCAATTAAAAACATCAGTGTTGAGATAAGACTGCATAGCAAAATATTTATACACTTTCGAGAGTATTTGTCTACTGTAGAATTTCAGAAACCGGATGGCAGGTAAAAAAATAAAAGAAAATAAAAATATTGCTAAATAGTTCCAAATTTCTCTGCATAGAGTTTGTAACTATTTATGCTTCCACTAATGGCCCTTGAGTATGCCTGATACCCTCATTCATCATTAACATTTCTTTAAGGTACTCACATTTGCTAGGTGAAAAATCGCATAATATTTTAAATTGTCATTGCCTTTAGTCATTGGTTAAATTGAACATTTTCCCATTATTTGCTATTCACTTTTTTCTCTAATTAGTAATCATTTAGTAGGCTCTAGGTTGTATGAACACCCACCTATCCCTTCAATTTCATGTACAATTCAGAGAATTTTTACGAACTTTTCAGTTTTACTCCAGCCTCCGTCTTCATTGTAACAGCTTTCTCTGAATGCTTTTCTTTCTTGTCTGTATCATCCAAAGTGACATAATCACGTAATTATACACCCATTTTTATTGGTACTTAATGTGCTATTCAAATAAATTATTTTTAGTATATTACTTTTTTCTTTTCATGATGTCTGATGGACACCAATATGCCCTTTTTAAATGAATTAAATGTATTTGATAGATATATTTAAATTGATATGTGCTGTTGGCTAGGATATTGAAAGAAATGTTTACCCTCTTGAGAATGAACATTTTGTTGTTGCTATTGTGGTTGTGTTTTAGTGTCAATTCACCTCATTTTATCTTCCTAAAGTGTAGTTATCTATGAAACATCTATTACACATCTTTATCTAGTTTATTCTATGATTTAGAATCCAAGTAGTCATGTTTCAGAATCCTCAGTCTTCATAAGTGAGTTTTCTGCCTTCCTAAACTGTATCAAGAATATATGATTGTTATGATTTAACAGATAAGGAGATCTGGTCTTAAGAAGTTGAAGCAACCAACTTACCAAGTGCACATACATGATAGAACAGGAAATCAAAGCCACCCAGGTCTACCTAACTCCATGCTGTGCTATACTGTCTTGTTTACTTTTTATGTATTTTATCAGCTTAAATTGAGGGTGGTTCCATTGAAAACTGAGGTTAACTAAAATTAGACCTTAATGGCCTCAGCTGCTACAAATCATAACTGTAACTTAGAGGGTAATAATTTAGTTTGTTTTTACAGACACACCCACCTCTATAATAATTATCACCTTCATAAGCCAAGGTGTTCTTTGGCCAGTGGAGCACAAGAGATGGTTGTCTGTGATCTGTGTAGAGAACTTCAAGCATGTGAGAAATTGGTACTGAATCTAGCTCCTTCTCTTTTCATTGTTTTTACAGCTGCGCAACTAATGAATAATGATGATTCTTTGTAAAACTTGCAAAAAAAGGGAATTACACTCAGTAAGAAGTCATAACCATTGGTGTACTAGTCACATTCTGAGATACATTCTGAGGTACATATGGTGTATTAGTCATATTCTGAGGTATGTTTGGATTTTGGGGGGATACAGTTCAATTCATAACAGTCCTCTATCTCCATTAAACCTATTCCTTCCCATTAGATAACCACTCCCAACAGTTTGATTTCAAATTTAGACAGTCCTGTTCCAGAGCCAGAGTACATGGCCACTATAAAACTTATCTTCTAAGTCAGATACACACATATACCATACATATACAGATGTATATATATATATATATATACACACACCTGCAAATATATGTAGTATGGTATATAATTGCATAAATGTTTCAGTGAGCATTGAGAAAGTTGGTCATATTTGTTAAAATATTCGTATTAGTTTTAAAAATATAGCTTTTCTATAAGAACATATGAACTGTATAATGTGGCATATATAGATTTATTTTTGGTGGTCAGAGTACATGCCCGATTACTATATATTAAAATACATGAGCAACTTTGTTAATTGTTGACCATGTTTCTATCATTAATTATATTTTGTAATTGTTTATTTGAGTTTGAAAAAAGATGTGTGGGGACTTCTGGGTGGCTCAGTCAGTTAAGCATGTGCCTTCGGCTCAGGTCGTGATCCCAGGGTCCTGAGATCGAGTTCCGCATCAGGCTCCTTGCTCAGTGGGGAGCCTGCTTCTTCCTCTGCCTCTGCTGCTCCCCCTCTTGTATCCACTCTCTCTCTCTGTCAAATAAATAAATAAAATCTTAAAAAGAAAGAAAAAAATGTGTAAATGTCTTCTACTACTTTGAATTTTTAAATTTACTTTATATTCCTATAATTTTCTTACGTACTAAGACACCATATTATCAAGGATGAAGAGTCTTGCCAACTATAAATTATTGGCAATAATTATATAAGTTAATAAAATGCAAAATATATTTAATTGAATATTTATCATGTTATATTTTGTCTGATTAGACTATATCTATACTTAATATCCTTTTGGCCACTCACCTTGTATATTTTGTCCCCCTCTTACTTTGAGATAATCATCTTTTAGGTGGGTTTCTTATAAGCACTACATAGTTTGAACCCCTGGACCTACCCTCCCTCAAAATATCTAGGCATATATTTCTTTACATTAGGACATTTAACCCACTCACCTACAGTGGCAACTTATATATTTCTTATGTCAGTCTTTCTGTTTTGTCTTTAATATTTGTTATGATTTTCCTATTTCTCATTTGTCTTGAGGAGGATTAATTTTGGTTTCTTTATCAGAGATCCTCTTTATTCCTCCTAGATGATCAGAAGTTACATACTCTATTTCTTCTCATAGTTTTCCTTAATTTGCTAATAAAATTTATTTATTTATTTATTTACTTGTGGGGAGACTCAGAGAGAGATCTGAAGCAGGCTCCATGCAAAGCTTGAAGTCCAGTGCGGGGCTTAATCTCACAACCCTGAGATCATGACCTGAGCCCAAATCAAGAGTCAGTCACTTAACCAACTGAGCTACCCAGGTGTCCCATAGATATATATTTTTTTAAATAAAAAAAGTATTTTTATATTCCTTGTCATTTTTTAAACTATTGTTTTATGTATTATTAGGAATTTTTCTATATGATTTCTAAAAATTAACTTAAGCTTCACAAAAATTAAGAAATTTTTATGCATCGATAATATTTCTTGAATGTCCTTAAGCTTATAGATTTTTCTAATATTTCACCTTTTCTTTTATTTATATTAATTTTTCAATTTACTGGACTTTCTCCGGTGACTATTATTAAGTGTGTGTGTGGGGGGCAGTTTTGTAGAAGTCAAGTGGATGCATTCAAAAGAAAATCTGCAGTTCTATCAGACATTTTGGAGAGTCAGAGACAACAAAAGGAGAAACCATAGGCAAAGAAGCAAAAGAGCTTGCATTTTTGCAGCTATAAAATTAAGGAGAGCTTGGGAACATGATCAGAGCAGAAGAGATGGAACTGTGCATGCCTCAGTCTCACTTCCTTTGGGAAAAAGGCTTCCTTCCATCATATAAAGAATTTTAAGAAGAACTAGCACAGGTGCATGAAATACATAGTAATTGGAGCAATAGATCTTATCCTGACCACACTGCAGACCAATTAGGTCAAACTCTGTATGACTGGGACCCACAAAATGAGTGTAATTTAACTTCTCCAGTGATCCTAGAATGCAGCAAGTTTGAGAACTGAAAAAGAGCACACCAGAAGATTTGGAGGAGAAATCCAGGAGTTCTTGGGGGAGATGTCCACGTGGGAGGGATGATATTGCAAAGAGAAAATGGTTCTGAGTCATGTATAAGACGATTAACTTAATGCTGTCATGCTCTGGAAAGCATCTGGCTACTGTTCATCTGTTGAAACTCCAGTTGAAGCTGGCCAAGTATTGGAGGCAATAATGATGTAGTTACATATACAAAGTGCCTTGCTTTTTTGAATCATCATTATCATCATCTCTTGGAAGGGAAAACATGCTCTGATAATAGAGGTTCATTTTCTGAGGATACACTCTATTTTGGCATGGTTTCATAGAAAGCCTAGCAGCTTGCTTTTAGATTCTTTTTGCTGTTCTTAATGTCACCAAGTAATCTAGGTGGGGTAGTAAAAGAGTGAGCCATGAGAGCACACAGATCAATAATTTGTTTCTAATAAGTTTACAGGTGATTAACCTTTTGCATTTAAGTATTTGTAGTTTGGACTCACTTTTTTTTTTCCTTTTCAAGTTTTTATTTAAATTCCAGTTAGTTAACATACAGTGTAATATTAGTTTCAGGCGTAGAATTTAGTGATTCATCACTTATGTACAACACCCAGGGCTTATCACAGCAAGTGCACTTCTTAATCCCCATCATCTATTTAACCCATTCCGCCTCCCCTCATTTCCCCTCTGGTTATCATCAGTTTGTTCTGTAGAGTTGAGTCTGTTTCTTGGCTTGTCTCTCTGTTTCTGTCCCACCATGTTCATTTGTTTTGTTTCTTAAACTCCACATTAAAGTGAAATCATGTATTTGTCCTTCTAGGTCTTATTTTGCTTAGCATAATGCTCTCTAGCTCCATCCCCACTGTTGCAGATGGCAAGATTTCACTTTTAATGGCTGAGTAATACTCCCGTGTGTGTGTGTGTGTGTGTGTGTGTGTGTGTGTGTGTGTGTGTGTTGTGTGTGTGTGTATACCACTTCTTTATCCATTTATCAGTCAATGGAAATTTGGGTTCTTTCCATAATTTGGTTATGGTTGATAATTCTGCTATAAACATTGGGGTGTATGTATCCCTTCAAATTAGTATTTTTGTATCCTTTGAGTAAATAGATAGTAGTGCTATTGCTGGGTCGTAGGGTAGTTCAATTTTTAACTTTTTGAGACATCTCCATTCTGATTGGTGTGAGGTGATATCTCATTGTAGTTTTGACTTGTATTTGCCTGATGATAAGTGATGTTGAGGATCTTTTCATGTGTCTGTTAGCTAATAATGAAGCAGCAGGAAGAGAAATCAAGGAATAATCCCATTTACAATTGTACCCTAAACCATATGATACGTAAGAATAAAGCTAACCAAAGAGGTAAAACATCTGTACTCTGGACTTACTTTTTCATTTACAGTACTTTATATATTATATTATTTGCATTCACTAAAATGCAAAGATATTTTTGTTATTCTTTTAATTTGAAATTATTTCAAAATTATAGAAAGTTACATGTACTGTAGGAAGGGTTCCCCCCCAGACTATCCTAGGATTAATTGCCAGTGTGAAATCCTAGCACCCCTAGATACATTAGTATATTATTCTATAAATATGAACGTTCTCATATCAATATAAATACTCAAATAAGGAACTTAATGTTAAGACCACTCTGCCATAACAAAATACCAAAGACTGAGTTCTTAAACAACAGAAATTTATTTTCTCACAGTTCTAGAGTCTGGAAGATCAAGATAGAGTGCCAGCATGGTCAGGTTCTAGTGACAGCTCTCTTCCTAGATTGCAGAGGGCTACCTTCTCACTGTCGTCACATAGTGGGGAGAAAAAGAGACAGAGAGGGAGAAATGTCTGTGGTATCTCTTTTCATGAAGGATTAATCCCATAATGAGGGGCTCTTCATGAATTTATCTAAACCTAATTATGTCCCAGAGGCTCCAGCTCCAAATACTGTCATATTGGTGGTTAGAGCTTCAACATGGTGAATTTTGTAGGGGTACAGTTCAGTTCAAGCAATAAATGACATCAAGCTCTCATAGTTCATTCAATTTTTACCAGTAGATTCTAGTAAATAATATCCTTAAGAGCAAAATGATGCATTTTAGATTCAAGCATTTCACTTAGTTGGCATGTTTCTTTCATCTCCTTCAATCATAAATAGTTCCTCAGTTCGACTTTCATAATCTTGATGTTTTGGAAGATTACAAACGAGTTATTATGTGGAAAGTCCTTCAATTTGAATTTATCTTATGTTTTCTCATGATTAATTTCAGGTTAGACATTTTAGGAAGGAATATCATGGAAGTTGTGCTTTTTCTTTCCACTGAATTTTCTCAAGGATCCTAACAGACATTTAATCCTTTCCTACATATGCCCTTCATCAGTGGTGAAGGTAATGCTCACCAGCTTTGCCATTCAAAGGGTACACATTTTCCCTTTTTAATGAGCAATTATTTTGTCAGAGATGCTTTTGAACTAAATGAGCATGCCCTTTTTCAACAAACTTCGAATTTATTCTATTATTTAATACAAAATTATTGTTTCATATTTTATTGAGTTAAAACTTACTGAATATTTATTTTGATGCCAAAAATCTTCCAGATTTGGCCAGTAGATGGGCTTTTTAAAGATGGGCTCTTTTTTCTTCTGACATACTCTTGTCATTCCTTGGTACATTCTTAACCTCTGGTATTACGGGATAGTCTGTATCTGGAATTAGCCATTTTCAAGGAACCCTGGTTTCTTATGGTGGAGCGTAATATTTAGGAACCAAGATATGGATCCTAGTTGTACTCATTCCCATCATGGCAATGCTGTTCTCAGGACCTCTGAGCACACCAAACTCCGGAATGTGTGTGTGCACCTGTGTATAAATGAAAACACCACATTAATATAGTCCTATCCTTTTGCATACTTATAACTCCCTTTTTCATCAGTGAGAAACCTGTTTTCCATTATTCTGAATACATTTCCTTATTTACAACCAATGTCCCTGTAGAGAACTAATCTTCTATCATCACAGCTGCCCCCTTTCCTGGCTATTGCTGTCCTCACCCTACTTAGGCTTTAATATCCTTTGCAGAGCCACGGCCACCCTTCAACTTGGATGCCTTTCTCATCTCATTCAAACTCTGCTATTCTGCAGTATGCCCCCCGCCACCACACACACACACGCGCACGCGCGCACACACACACACACAAATACACACACATACGCACAACACAGACAACCTTCTTACTCTGCTCAAGTTTTGAAACTCTACATTGGGTTGCTCGTTAGAATGGATTCCCTTCTTACTCATTTGACTTGAGTCCTACACTGGGTCTCTCTCCCTGTTTGGGAGCCCTTTTAATCCCACTCAGGGTCCAGCACACTTGAAGATAGCTTTATTTTGCAGGTGCTGTCTCAAACTCCTAATCCATTTGTTAAGCTATATCCTGCATAACCCCAGCATGGATACCTTCCTCAGTCCTTGTGGTAGGCTTCCAGCATCATTGTGTGGATGGCATTCTTCCTTCCCCCAGGCTCTGACAATTCCTCTCCGAGGACATCCTGCATCAGGCTGGGCCTCCTTTGAAGGACGTGTATTTACCTCCGTTAGGCTTCAGTATCTCCCACTGAGCCCTCTCTGCATGGTTAATGTCCTCACATTACCCAGGCTCCCACATCATGCCCCAGATCTCCATCTCATGGAGACACCACTCTTACTCAGCTTTGGATCCAACACTTCACACCTGCAGCTTTTCTACGAACATTCTTTCCTCACCTTGCTTGCACACCACTTCAGGTATCTGTTCAACACACTCTTCCGTTTTTAAAATGGGTTATTTGACTTTCTGTTATTGATTTATAGAAGTTATTTATAATTTCTGGTATGAGTCTTTTGTAGGGTATATGCACTGCAAGTATTTCTCTGATGTGTGGCTTGCCTTTTTCCTTGCTAAATAGTGTTTTTCTTTTAAATGAATAAAAATTTATAGTTTCATGAAACTTAATTTGTCAAGAATTTTTTATTTATTTTAGAGAGAGAGTGTGTGCACACATTAGGGGGAAGGGCAGAGAAAGAGGGAGAGAGAGTCTTAAGCAAACTCTGCGCTGAGCACAGAGCCTGATGTGTTCAATCACATGACCCTGAGATCATGACCTGAGCTGAAACCAAGAGTCAGATGCTTAACCGACTGTGCCACCCAGCAGGCCCTCAAGATGTCTTTTATTTTCTGAATTTCTAAGAAGCTTTTGCCTACCCCAGACGTATTAGTTTTCTAGAGCCTAGCGTAACAAATTACCGCAAACTAGGTGGTTTAAAGCAATAAATTTATTCTCTCACTGTTCTGGATGCTCAAATGGGGACTTCATTCCTTATATCTTCCAGTGCTGGGCTAGCTGTTGGCAATTAGCTTGTGGCCAGCACACTCCTATCTTTGCCTCTGGGGTCACATTACCTCTTCCTCTTTTATATGTGTCAAATCTCTCTCTTGTAAGGACATTTGCCATTGGATTTAGGGCCCGCTGAAATAATTCAGGGCTATCACTTCATCTCAAGATTCTTAATTGCATGTGCAGTTTTCAACTAAGGTTAACTTCACAGGTTCCAGGGATTAGGATGTAAATGTATCTTTTGGGGGACCATCATTCAACCTATTACACAAGCTAATAAAGATATTCTTTTAGGGGCGCCTGGGTAGCGCAGTCGTTAAACGTCTGCCTTCGGCTCAGGGCGTGATCCTGGCGTTCTGGGATCGAGTCCCACATCAGGCTCCTCCGCTATGAGCCTGCTTCTTCCTCTCCCACTCCCCCTGCTGTGTTCCCTCTCTCGCTGGCTGTCTCTGTCAAATAAATAAAATCTTTAAAAAAAAAAAAGATATTCTTTTAAATGGGCAAGTGACTTATACAGGCATTACACAGAAGGAATGTGAGTAACCAATAAGCATATGAAAAAATGCTGAGCGTTGTTCCTCATAAGGAAATGCAAATTTGAACTAAGGGTGTTGCCTCTACATAATTATTTGAATAAAGAAAACATAATTTTGATGAAGCTTAATCACATTTTCAGTGGTTTACAAAATATTCTAAGAAATCTTTGCCTAATGGTCATATGGATATTGTCTCACGTTTATCCTGGAAGCTTTATGGTTTCAACTTTGATATGTAGGTCTACAGTCCATCTCAAATTGATTTTTGTGTATAGTGTGAAGTAGGGTTCAAGGTTATTTTTTTCCATACATGTATCCATTTGTTCCATAACCATCTATTAAATAGTACTTCCTTTTCCAATGAAATTGCACTGGAAGCCTTATTTAAAATTTTGTTATATGAGCATAGGTCTATTTGTGGAATACCTGTTCTAGTCTATTGGTACATTTTCTTTCCTTCTACAAATACTCATTTAATCAATGGAGCTTTTTATTGTAACATTTTAGGGAGTACTAAAACCAGATAATGTAAATTTTTAAATTTTCTTATTAAAGTTTGTTCAAGATATTTAATGTTCTTATAAATTTTATGATCAGATCATCCTTTAAAAAAATTCTCCATTTAGGGAGAAATGGTATCTTAACATGAATGCTTTTTAATTTATTTAGATATTTAATATCTTTCAACATTTTAAACATTTTCAGGGCAGAGGCTCCCTGCTCAGTGGGGAGTCTGCTTCTCCCTCTCCTTCTGCTTGTGTCCTCTCTCCCTGTCTCTCTCAAATGAATAAATAAAATCTTAAAATAAAAATTTAAGGGCAGAGATAATGCTCTTTCATTTTATTTATTTCTAATATTTGAAGTGTTTTGATTTCACTCTAAATTTTATTTTTTAGGCTTTCATTAACTGTTATCACTATATAGAAGTAGTTAAATCTTTTAACCTTGTTGAAATCACTTATTTGTAGTAGTTTACATATAGATTCCCTTGGATATTTTATATATACAATTGTGCCTTTTCAAAACAATGACAATTTTACCTCTTTCTGTTATGTAACTATTCTTTTATTTTGTTATCTTATTGCACTGGCTAGAAACTCCAGCACAATGTTTAATAAAATGGAGAGTGGACATTTTTGGGGTCTTTTTTCCTAATCTTATGGGAAAACATTCATTTATTTATCTTTAACAATAATATTCGGTTTAGATTTTATAGATACCTTTTATTTATTAAAGAAGTTACTTTCTGTTCCTATTTTCAGAGTTTATATCATTCACAAATATTGATTTCATAACATTTTTTCTATTTCTGTTGAGATGATTTTTTTCCCCTTTATCCTGGTGAATTACAGTGATTGATTTTCTCATGTTAGATAAACCTTGAATTACTGGGCTAAACCCCACTTAGTCATGATGCAATATTCTCTTTATATATTTCTAGGTATAATTTGCTATAACTTTGCATTTGCTTTTATGAGGTGTAGTGATACTAATATTCATTTCACATTTTCACTTCATCAACTTTTGGTGTCAGAATTATGTGGGCCTCATAAAACAAGTTGAGAAGTATCTCTCTCTCTCCTCAAAAATAATTTTTGTAAGTATAGAAGTTTGTGTTATTTCTCTCTTAAATGCTTGATATAATTCTCTACTGAAGTCATCTGGTTCTGGATCATTTCGGTAGAGAAATTTTTAATTACAAATTTGTTATAATGGGTATACTATTTTTCATATTTTCTATTTCTTCCTAAGTGTTTGTTTTGGAAAGTTATATTTATCAAATAATTTGTCAATCTCTTCTAAATTGGCAACATGTATTATAAAATCAATCATAATATCTTCCCATTGTTCTTCTAATATTTTTAGGATCTACAAGTGATATTCATTTACAAATTTATGATATGGGTATTTTATTTTTTCTCTCTTCTTATTTATCTATCAGCTTCTCAATTTTATTAATCTTTGCAAAGATCCTGCTTTTTTCATATTTTTGTTTTCTGTTTCATTGATTTCTGTTTATACATGAATCATTTCCTTTCACCTACCTTCTTTGAATTAATTTGCTCTCCTTTTACAGTCTTCTTGAACTTAAAACTTGCATCTTAAATTTTCTACCCTGTTTTGTGTTTAATATATTTCTTGTTCCAAGCACTGCTTTAGCAAACAAACTTGTATGGTGCTTTTTTTCCCATTTTCAATCTTTGAAATTAAAAAAGAAAATCCTTTTCTCTTTCATCTTCTTTTAATTTCTTATTTGACTCATAGATTTCTTAGTGTTTTGACATACTTCCAAATATAGTTTTTCTGGTTATATATTTGTTACTTACTTTTAATTTAATTGAAGTGGTAAAATATACTTTGTGATTTCAATTCGTTAAAACTGAGACTTGCTTTATGACTCCATAGAACCGATTTTGGTAAATGTTCTATTAAACTGAAAAATATGCATTCTATCATCATTGATTTTAATGTTATATATTTATCCCAGTTTGAAAAAGTTAATAGTCCTGTTCAGTCTTCTATATTCTTACTGCTTTTAGTCTATAGTTGCTGTTAATTATTGAGAGAAATGTGTTTTCATCTTCAACTATCATTGGGATTTGTATACCAATTTATGTATTCTGTAACTATATTAACTGCGTAGAGATTTAGAAGTATATCACCTTAATAAAATGATTCTTCTATTGTTTGAAAAATGTTTCTCTTTATCTCTTTATTCTTCTTTATTTCTTCACTTTAAAATCAACTCTGATAATAAGTACATTTTTTATTAGTCATATTGTTTGCATAGTTTATCTTTTTTCCTCAAATATTTACTTTAACTTCCTTTGTTTTCTTTTATCTAAATTAAGGCTCTTAAACAATATATAGTAGAATCTCTGTCTTATTTAGGTAATCTGACCATCTCTATCTTTTAATTTTTGCGTTTAATTTATTTAGATGAGGTGGAATTAATAATGTTTTTTAGTTTAGGCAGTTTTTTTAGTTCTTCCATTAAATTCTTTGGTAATTTGTTTTTCCTTTTCTGCATTCTATTGCATTATTAAAATATAACTGTTTTATTTTGTCACTTCTATTGACTTTTTAGCCATACTTGTCAAATTATTTTTTTAGTGGATATTTTAGATTAAAATATGCATCCTTATCACATCTCACCTTAATATATGAGCTACTCATGAACAGTATGAGAATCTTGCAATAGCATAATTATATTTATATACCTTATACTCTTTGTGCTATTGTGGTCATGTTTTACTTTTACAATTTTTTATGCACTATAGTACATTTTAATCATATTTGTTTTAAGTAGTCAATGGTCTTTAAATAAATGTGATCTCGTACATTTGTTCACAGTTTTCTCACAGGTTTTTTTTTTTCTTTAACTTTGTGGTGGTAACTTTCTTTCCTGCATGTACATGCAATATTATTTTAATTTAATAAGAACTTTATTTCTTGTGGTATGAGTTTCTTGCCAGTGAGTCATTTTAACTCTTGTTAGAAAATGCCTTTTTTTTTTTTTTTGGTTAGTATTTGGTACCATGTAGTGTTCTCTTTTCTCCCAGAAGGATGTGTATATAACTTAAAAAAGAAATGTGAAGTGTTGTGAATGATATGTCTCATGAAGGGACTGTAGGCGCACCCCCTTCTATATTCAGTACCAGGCCATTCCTCTTTGTGCGCTGAGGGGAGACACTATTTTTCTACTGCAGCACCACGTAGGGCTGCAGCCTGGAGCCAGCTGGGGTTCTTACCGAGATCCAATATTTTTTATGATAAATCTGTGGCTTGACACATGCAATGATTGAAATGGATGCCTTAGACTAGACTACTATTTTGTCATATGGAAATGAATGAAATGCAGGATGTAATATGAAAAACAAAAGAAAATGCTTTCATGTTACCTTCATATTTGAAGTTATTTTCTTTGGATATAGAATTTAAGGCTGACTTTTGGTTGTCTGTTTTTAATCCCCCACCTACAAATTTAATGATACTA
Organism: Ailuropoda melanoleuca; assembly: GCF_002007445.2. NCBI lineage: Eukaryota > Metazoa > Chordata > Mammalia > Carnivora > Ursidae > Ailuropoda > Ailuropoda melanoleuca. Next base: position 83,902,113 of record NC_048228.1, on the reverse strand, counting down.
TTCCATTACCTCCTGGCTTTTGTTTTTTGTTTTTCTGAAGAAAAGTCTAATTTTATTATTACGATGATTTCCCTGAATATGTCATTTTTCTGTATCTGATTATAAGTGTATCTCTTTATCTTGAGTTTTCTCAGTCTGACTCTAGTATGCCTAGAAGGGGTGTGTGTGTGTGTCTTTTTATATTAAGCATTCTTAGGATTTACTGTGATTTTTGAATCTGTGCTTAGAAAACTTACATCAGTTGTGTATAATTTTCACCCATTATCTTCCAATATATATATTTTTGCCCCTTTGCCCCTCCTCTTCTTCTTTCATTCTAATTATGCAAATTCCATAGTTTAATGTGTTCTACATGTCTATAATGCTTTACTCATTTGTTTCTTTGTTTCTGTGCTTTGATATGTATTATTTCTATTGGTCTGTAATCACATTTACTAATGCTTCTGTAGTTTCACTTTGTTGCTAAACTCAAAAGAAATCTTTTTTTCTCTTAAGAAAGACAATTCTAGAACTTCAGAAACTAAAATTCTAGCACTTTGTTTTTATAGCTATTACTATGCTAAAATCCTCCATCTTTATGACATATTTTCCACTAAACTCTTTAACATTTACATAATAATTATATTTATTAAAACCTGGGACTGCTAACTTTAACATCTGTTTTACTTATGCCTTTGCTTCTAGTGGCTACTTTTATTCTCTTGATTATAGATCACATTTGCCTGCTTCTTCATATGCGTTATAAATTATGATGTCTGATGAACATCACAAAAGACACTTTGGGTAGCATTACATTATGTTAACTAGATTATATTATTTTTCTCTATAAAGTGTTGTCTTGTTCTGGAATGAAATTAAAGAATTTTGTTCTTATCAAGTCTTGAATTTGGCTTCACTGAGCTGGATCAATTTCAGTTTTGCCATTATTCCTACAATAGACCTCAATTCTAGGCATAGTTCATACTGCAAGTACAAGACCTTTCTGAATTGTCAAATTAAAGCAAAAAAATGGCGTTTTCCCTGAGAGCCTCCTTTCTTTCTGGCTAAGATTCAGTATCTCAGCATTGTGTGATCTCTGAAATTTCTGTTCATCTGACAGGCCTCAAGCAGCTGTTCTCTGCTATATTTCCTGGATTCTTGCCCTGTTTGTTCCAAGCTTAAGAATTGGCCAATCTCTGAGGAAAACCTTGTGTAACATAAAAACTCAAGTTTTGCTAGAGCCTGATTTTTTTTTTTTTTGCCATTGTGCTGGAGGGATAGACTTAAGCTTATAGTTAATGTTATGTACATTTCACATAAAATTAAATTCCATTTGTAAAAGATATTTAAAAAGGTGTATCGTAATGTTTGCAATAATAAAAAATAATTTGAATTTCAGGCAATAAAACAGAAAGTTTTTGAGAACATACTAGAGGTAAAAATGTGTCTGAAATTGAAAAAAAAATGGAGTATGTATTCACTGATGTTCAAACTGAAAAATTACTAATGGTAAGCATCATTATCATTTTATTTTAAGAACGCATTTTAATCCAAATCTATAGTTTTAGCCCTGGAATAAATACAGTCTTTGATTTTTGTCTTCAGCATATTTATTGTAACATTAAATCAGTTTGATCTAAAAATTATATCTCTTCATACTAATTACTGACTCTAAGCTAAGACTTACCTCATGAGAATACATGTAATAAAAATTGGGTCATTGGTTTTGAAGAACTCTTGAAGTTGCTGTTGTGACAAGGCAAGGGGAAATTGGTGAGTATCATAAAACATCAGACAGGAAGCTTAGGTTTACATCTCACTCTCAGAAAGACATATATCAATACCCTCTCTAGTTTATGATATACAAAGTGAAATTTGCCTGCACAGACTTATTTTCCCTCTGTAGGAGAGGGAATGCTCGCTAAGAAGAGTGAAAAGAGAATAAGGCATAGAAATGTATCCTGAAGCAAATGGTATATTGAAACTTGTCTTTCGTATTTTTGAATTTTCTTCTATACTTTATGCCACAAGAAAGTGCATTCTATTAAAAAGAAACTATGAAGAACTGAAAAGCGTTATATAAAAATATTATAAATATATTTATTTTAATTCATTTTTGTGCCATTATCTCATTATTTTCTGTTATCTGGCTAGATTTAAAAAAAATCTTACTTTAAAAAAAATCTTTATTAATTCAGGGAGAATCCCTACTTTCCAAAGTGGATTAACTTCAAGGAGTTTGCATACAGGTGTGTATAAAACTTACAATGTGATGTAAACCCAGAACATTTTAACTTCAATATCATATAATTGAGTATAATTTTTGGTGCCCCAAAGCACTGCATAAGCCTTAATAAAGAATAAGTCTTTATGACTGGTTTCAATTGAATGCTTCTAAGCAGGCGAAAATGAGGAATCATTATATGCACTGGTGGAAGCATACTTTTAAGCTGCAGTTTTGNGTTTTTTATTTATTGGACAGAGATAGAGACAGCCAGCGAGAGAGGGAACACAAGCAGGGGTAGCGGGAGAGGAAGAAGCAGGCTCATAGCAGAGGAGCCTGATGTGGGGCTCGATCCCGGAACGCCAGGAGCACGCCCTGAGCTGAAGGCAGACGCCTAACCGCTGTGCCACCCAGGCGCCCCCAATTGAATGCTTCTAAGCAGGCGAAAATGAGGAATCATTATATGCACTGGTGGAAGCATACTTTTAAGCTGCAGTTTTGTTTAATTCCTGTCACCTTACTCATGACAGCTATAACAAATAAAGAAACTGAGGATGAATTCATAGGGATAATTAAGCAGTGTTGATCTTAGGACAGTTGTCTTTTCAATGAAACACTGATTGCATTGTTCATAACAAAACTATCTCTGCATGACAGAACTAATTAGTGACCATCTGAACTTACTTAGCCAAATGAAAAAAGCAATTAAAAACACCATCATCACTGGATCTACCATTGAACAGCTGGTTATATTGATAAGCAATCCAGCAAGTTAAAGCTACTTTAGAACACAATGGAACATAATCTGCTTTCTGAGCAGTAATTAGAGAGCAGTAAGAGGATATGAGATTACTGTTGAGAAACTGTAATTGTGATGCAAACAACTTTTAAAATACATTTTCTTCCTGAATTGGCATAAGAATAATAGGTGAAAATTTTCATATTTTTGAACCACTTTATATTCCCATGGGATTTACATATCATATTATAGGATTTATCAACAATTAACCATCTCTCTTAAGGGAAGATAAATTTGTATGACATTGCAGTTTGATTTACCAAAGCAGGTGAACATGGCCTTTACATAGAAATCATTGTGACTCTTAAAGAATTAAAAGAGCAATTACGTGCCATTGCGTTACAAATACCTAGAGGGCAGGGTTAGGTGTATCTATTACAATACGTAAGACACAAAATCTCTGAAGTGTGTGTGTGTGTGTGTGTGTTTCTGCTTGCACATATGCATGCGTGTGTGTTTTTATGTTGTTATTCATCCTTATATTTGTTTTAAAATGTCCATAGGTATGAGAAATGTTTTTTTCAATTTTTAGGAAAGTGAGAAATAAGATCACATTCTTTTCAATCATATTGGGTGCGCATTCCACATAAAAAATTAAATTCAATTAAAAAAATGTAATATTTCAAACTCAGCTAAGCTGTGGGCAGTTAACTACACTTGTTTGAAAGGGTACATTCAACTCATTTTTCTTTTTAATTATGTTCAGTTAGCCAACATATAGTACATCATTAGTTTTTGATGTGGTGTTCGACGATTCATTAGTTGTGTATAACACCCAGTGCTCCTCACATCACGTGCCCTTCTTAATACCCATCACCTGGCCTGGTTACCCTTTCCCCCTACCCACCTCCCTTCTGTCACCCTCAGTTTGTTTCCCGGAGTCCAAAGTCTCTCATGGTTTGTCTCCCTCTCTGGTTTCTTCCCATTCAGTTTTCCATTCTTTCCCTTATGATTCTCTGTGCTGTTCCTTATATTCCACATGTGAGTGAAACCATATAATATTTGTCTTTCTCTGCTTGACTTACTTCTTTTAGCATAACCCCCTCCAGTTCCATCCTCAATGATGCAAATGGTAGGTTTTCATCCCTTCTGATGGCTGAGTAATATTTCATTGTATATATGAACAACATCTTCTTTATCCATTCATCTGTTGAAGGACATCTCAGCTCCTTCTCCAGTTTGGCTACTGTGGACATTGCTGCTATGAACATTGGGGTGCATGTACCCCTTCTTTTCACTACATCTGTATCTTTGGGGTAAATACCTAGTAGTGCAATTACTGTCATAGGGTAGGTCTACATCTTGAGGAACCTCCATACTGTTTTCGAGAGTGGCTGTACCAACTTGCATTCCCACCAACAGTGTAAGAGTGTTCCCCTTTCCCCACATTCTCACCAACATTTGTTGTTCCCTGTCTTGTTAATTTTAGCCATTCTCACTGGTGTAAGGTGGTATCTCATTGTGGTTTTGATTTGTATTTCCCTGATGGCTAGTGATGTGGAGCATTTTTTCATGTGTCCAATAGCCATTTGTATGTGGTTATTTGGAGAAGTGTCTGTTCATGTCTTCTGCCAATTTCTTGACTGGATTATTTGTTTTTTTGGTTGTTGAGTTTGATAAGTTCTTTATAGATCTTGGATACCAGCCCTTTATCTGATATGTCATTTGCAAATATCTTCTCCCATTCTGTGGTTTGTCTTTTAGTTTTGTTGACTGCTTCCTTTGCTATGCAGAAGCTTTCTATCTTGAGGCAGTGCTTATGGCACTTGAGTCCTTTTCTCTCTTTATAACCATGTAATTAAAACAAAATTTTATTCTGGAGGAGGTGATGCTACAATGTTCAAGCATAAGATTTTTGGAAATAGGTAAAACGGACATGTATCCCAATCCTGTATGTACCATTAACCAGCTGTATTACCTTAGGCAAGTTACTTCATTAACTCTTATGTTACACACATGAAAAATGGTTGGGAGGGGATATTAATAATTTAAGATGGTTGCTATATATATATGTGTGTGTGTGTGTATAATATATATAATAATATATATATGTATATATATGTATTTGGTATCTTTGTATGTTTAGATGGTCATCATACAGCCTAATAAGTTCTAATCCTTAGAACCTGTAAATGTTATTTTCAGAAGACAAAGTTTCTTTTAAGACATGATAAAGTTAAGGATCTTGAGATGAAATTATTCTGGATTATTTGGGTGTGTTCTAAATGCATTTACAAGTGTCCTTATAAAACAGAGGTAGAGGGAGGTTAATATACAAAAGAGGAGAGGGCAGAGATAAGAGTGATGTAGCCAAAAGCCAAAGAAATGATGACAGCTACCAGAAGTTGGAAAGAACTAGGGATAGATTCTCTAACTCCTCCAAAACCCCCGGAAGGCATGTGGCCCTGCCTATAACTTGATTTCATTTCAGTGCTGCTGAGTTGTGACTTCTAACCTGCAGACTATAAAATAATAATTTCTGTTGTCTTAAACCACCTAGTTTGTGTTAATTTGTTATAGCAGCCACAGGAATACTTTTATATAAATATATAGACTTATAAATTTATGTAGATATAAATATAGTTCTAATACTGGTATCTGAGTATTCCAATTGGCCCAATAAATGTATAATTATTTACAAATGGTTCCTTTAACCACTTATTTAGGTACTAATTCCATTTGCTTTTCTGGGTTTTTTCATTCTTTCTTTTTCCTCCTGTTCTGTTTTATGTTATTGTTTTATTTACACCATGTAAATATGTTAAAAACAAAGAAAGACTTATTTGGCAGCCAGCTGCGAGGAAAAAAAGGTAAAGGCAGAAGGTCTTAATCCTCAAAATAGTACTTTTTTGAATCAGTAATGGAAGGACATAATATTACTTTTTCTTTACTTAATATGTTCAATAAAGTTCCCTACGAAGGCAGATACACTTAATCTAAGCACTTTATGTGTATGGACTTATTTAACTCATTGATTAAATATGGCAGGTTATTTTGTCATTCCATGTCACAGATGAAGGTAAAAACATGGAAGTAAATTGTTCGAGGTCAAAAGGTTAGCAAGTGGTGGGTTTGACATTCTAAAGCTACCTCTCTTGAAGATAGGCAGAAGAATTGCTTGTTTATTTAGTCAACAAATGCATATTGAGCAATTACTATGTGCTAGGGCTATAGTAGACAATAGGAATATAGTAGTCAAAAGTACAGACAGAATTCCTGCTCTTATGGAATTTTTTCTTTATTTAGATCAGGGATTGGCAAGCTTTTCTGTAGAAAATATGTTGTTTCTGTAGAAATATTTTAGATTTTTCAGGCTGTGTGGCTGATGTCACAATTATTCATTTCTGCCATTTGAATGCAAAGGCATCCAGAGATTATGCAGGCATGAGTGTATTTCCTGTTCCAATAAAATTATAAAAACAGGTGGAGAGCCAGATTGAGTCTGTGGGCCTTAGTTTTTTCACCCCTAGTATAGATAGACAATAAATGAGATAAATAAGTGCTAGTGACTTATAAATTGTGCTAGAGTATGTTATGGGGGCCAGAAAAACCGGGAGAGGAAATAGGGAGTTAGGAGTAGGAGAACATATAAGACCTCTGTATGAAAGTGGCAATTGAGTAAAGACCTGAAGAAAGAGAGGATGCAAGTTACATGTGTATCTGGGATAGGCAGAAGGAAGAGCTCTTGCAAAGTGCCTGAGATAGGATCATGGTGGGTCTAACAGGAAAAGTGAGAAGATGAGTATCTAACAGTAATAGTGAGAAGATGAGTATATCAATGGGGTGGCAGGGCTGGGGGAGGTCAGAAAGATAATAGGAAGTCGCAGCACATGTAGCCATGTGCTTCATAGGGAAGGTCTGGCTCTGAGTCATGTGGAAATTGTGTAATAGGCAATGATAGCAAGATCTTATTGGGTCAGGAAGTGATTTGGGGATGGCTTTGTTAGAGGCAGAGACCAGTAAGATCTCTTTAAACTCTTTAAATAACCATTTTTTAACACAAGTCTTTTTGGTAAAATTTTCATTTTCATCACCCAGTAAAATGAATTCAACAAAATGTATGCAGTACTTCCGTATTCCAGAAACTCTGCTAAATCCTGCTGTTATCGTCAAATAGGACAACATTTTTCTCTGTATCTTTTTTAAGCTATTAAGTATTTGATCCTCCAACTTTCTTATTAAGTATTTGATCCTTGCATCTTTCTTTTCACTCCAGATGTATTGAGCACCTTTTTAAAGCTATTAAGTATTTGATCCTCCATCTTTCTTAGCAAAAGTAGGTCCTCTTTTTTTGGGTTTGTTTAAAACAAAAATAACAATCGCCATGGCTTGTCGCTTAAACATTAGATTTACTCTTCAACAAAGAGATACTAAGGCAACAGAAATGCATTAGCAGAGTGTCTCACCCTCCTTGACTTCACCACCATCTCTTTGCCAAGAACTGTACATCTGTTGAAGGTCTGGTATGTGTCAATCAGAGAGGAGAAAATAAAGGAGTCCAGAAGTTGGTATTCTGATGGTGAGGTGACAAAGACTTACAGTAACTGACTCTTGGCAACATTAATAGTTTCTTCATTTGGGTGGATTATTTTATGGTTTCAGTTGAACTGCAAGGCCCTCATCTCAAAAAGAATCAGCCTTTGTGGGCCGCATAAGCATGCAATAAGAGCTCTTTGAGTTTCTAGCAAGCCAGGAGAGGTTAGTGAGGTTAGCTTTTGGCTGAACTTCAGACAGATCATTTACATCACTTATTGACCTGCTAACCTGATGGAGAGCACAGTTCCATGTGGCCAAGAACAGAGCATTTAGCAAAGAAACACATGCCTGTAATCTATTTTTCAAGACATTTTCCCAGTATCTCTTCAGACTGAAAACCAGGGCCTTTTCCCTTACAAATTGAGGGTGATTGTGTCAACAAGGAAATTAGATGAAAATGCTAAGGTTTTGTTGGGATTTGAAGTTGGTACTTATAGATGCACTCATTCTCACCCGCTTATTGTTTAATAATATTTCTCTTTTACTGTATATCCTGAGAAATCACATTGATATTTAGTTTATGCTATAGTATTTGGGTTTTATAAATGCTATCATTAAGTCAGTGTTTTCCTATTAGTATGCTTTCTTTACTATAAAATTCTGTTGTCTAATCCATAGTTTTAACTTAAAATGTTAAAATTACAAAGTATAACAATGGAGTTCTAGTTCAAGATGGTAATGTATGAAGGCTGTGAACTCACCTTCTCCCATGGACGCACCAAATCTACGGATACATATGGAAAAATTTCCTTTTAAAAAAATCCTAAAGGGTGACTGAGTGATGTCTACACATGGAGCAAATGAGAAGAAACCCACACAGGAGTAGGTAGGACAGGCTAGGACACATTTTTTTCCATAAACCCAACCCCTGGCATGGCATCCCACAACGGGAAAGGAACTCAAAATCCAGAGCTTCTCCCTGAAGAGTGAAGGGTTTCAGTCCCACATTGGGCATCCCAGTTTTTGAGACTTACACTTGAGGGATGAGCCCCTAAAATATCTAACTTTGAAAACTACAGGCAGCCAAGTTGTGTGCAGGTTGGAAGTGAGGGAGGCTCACCTACATATATTGAAGCATTGGCCTGAAGGACAGGCATCTAACTTAGCACAAACATCTAGGAAACAACCAGAACACTCTCCAGGGTCAGAGACTGGTGTATGTCATGCTCTCCTTTTGCTATGCTCTACAGCACCAGGTATTTCCCTTATTCTAGTGCCCCAATTTTTTGCAGGAGCTGCCAAGGGAATGCCTCTTGATTACCTGGTTCTGAAGGGTGGGAGGCTTGTGTTCTTGGGGCAGGAACTTGGGGCAGACTATAATCCTTCCCAGAGTCCTCACTGGGTGGGCTCTGTGTTCATGCTCACCCTCTGCCATGCTCTTGAGCACTAATATCTCCTGAAAGGAAGCTTTATATGTATCTGGTGCCCTGAGTTTTTATGTCTGGTGTCCTAGTTTTTGTGGTTGCTGCCCAGGGGACATCCCTTGATCACCTGGTTTTGGTGACTGGGGTGGTGGTTAGCATTCCTCGGTCCCACAAGACTGTAGCAATTGAAGGGACAGCTTGTCATGCCATGAACCTCCCCCAGGCACTGCACAGACAGCGGACTGAGGTACACTAGCCAGTCTTTTTGTGAAGGAGGTCTCTTTGCATGTCCTAGAGTTTTGGCCTGAAGGGCAGGCTTCAGGTTTGGCACACATTTAGAAAAAACAATTCCTAGGCAAAAAGTACATGAAAATAATTTTTGAAATAAAAAAATAATTATGTAGCAACAAGAATTAATTTTAATATTTTCTGGCCTTAGAATGTTTGTTTTATGAAAATGGATACTTTTCTATGCTAATAATTTATGTTATTTTTATTCTTGATAGTTTAATACTAGATTTTAGGGACTGGAGTGACAAGGATGTTGACTCATACTTGTCAGTATATTTAACAGAGTCAATCAGAATGAGTATTTAAAAAAATTTTTTAAATGTTATATTTGTTTTTGTTTGGAAGTAGGGGTATAATTAACAGGTATTGGGCAATTATGAAAACTTTTGCTTGATATTGTTTATTTTTTCACTCCAGATGTATTTTTAAAAATTTAATTGTCAGAATGTAACCTTTTTTCTTGCTCTCCTTCAACTAGGACTCAGCTACTGTTTCATAGGTAATACGTAGTAGAACTAAAATAATTATAAAATGATTTTTTTCTATTCTATTTCTCAGTTATGAGTATACCTACATGACTTGTCTTTAAGTCCCAATTATCAATTTCCTGATATCTGATAAAATATAGATATATTTTGCATTGCTGGTGCTCAAAACGATGTTATTGCATTGAAATGGTATTTGATATAGTATGTTCAATAGGTATTTCAGGTGTTGAAAATTTTGATTATAATATTCTTTGTGAATAAAATGAAAAAATTTGCAATTATATTCAATTCCACATTATTTATTGACTATTTACTCTGCTTGGGACTGCACTCAGCATTATTGGGGATGTTTAACTCAGCAAGACAGATTTATGCCTTTTGTCCTGAAGGAATTAACTACGTTCAGAAAAATTATTTTGGCCAGAGGTTTCTTGTCAGGTTCCTACACTGACAATCAGCCACTGTGCTTACATAAGAGCACTCACTGACTTCTTTGAACAATTCCTCCTTTCATTCTGAAACACTTTTACCCAAGCCTACTTTGCCAGCCGCAAAGGCTGCCCATTCTACATATCACATCCTTCATGTCATTCTCTGAAGGAAGCCTTCTGTTCTCTGGTAACTGGGTTAATGTCTCATGGCATCCATTTCCAAAGCACTCCCTACTCTTTGTGATCTCCATAATTAATTCTTTGTGTTTGTTTAATGTTTGTCTTGCCTTCTAGTGTATGTTATCAGGAGGCAGGAGCCATTTTCACTTACCTCTCTATTCCCAGTGACTCAGTGATAATTGGTTGATTAAATGGAGAATTGGTTAAGGCACATAAATAATACTATTTTTGTGAACTCTTGAGAACGTAGAAATTTAAATTCTAAAGTACCTTTTTCCTAGATTCACCAATTATTAATCTTTTGCCACATTTGCTTTCTCTCTCTCTCCCCACTTTTTCTTTTCATATGTAATTTAAGCATGTGTCTCTAGTGAACAAGAATATCATTCCACCAAATCACAACACAATGATGTCCACAAGGAGTTTAACACTGATAAAACACTGTTGTCTTTGCTAGATACATATTCAGATTTTCCCCAGTTGTTCCTATAATCCTCCCTTTTTGTTTAACCCATGATCCAGTCAAGTATCACAGAAGCTTTTAAATTGGCAAGCTATACTTATTATAATTATTATTACTTGACATAATAATTTTAGTTTGTTTTTCAAACAGTGTTGTTTAAAAGCTTACTTTTACTTTGAAAAACATGACTTACTTAAAACGTTTGAACTATTGTAGATTCTCTACTGCAGAAATTACCAAACGAATGAGTGGCCTGAGGGCAGAATTTACATATGTCTTTATTTATTCTATAAGAGTAGCAATATTTTAAATTTAGGCTTTTAAAAAGTCATTACTAGTGGTACAGCACATTGATATTAAAATATGATTTCAACAGACAGGACTCTCCATGCTGAACATTTACATAGTTCTGAAGAACAGATTAGAAAATTTTCCAGTCTTTAATTTTCTCCTTGAATTACCTTCTTCATGAATCTAAGTTTACCCGCAGGGCCTTAAAGAAAATGAAGAAAAAAAAAAACTGCCAGAAAAACATACAATATGAAAAAATATCACTTTTTTATTTTTTATGTTCAATACCATGGAACTTTCTAAGAGAAGTCAATGTAGAGGAAAGATATAACAGGAACTGTCCAAAGAATTTATGCTATTTTAACTCAGTACCATCTTTTAAAAGCTACAAGAATAAACATTGTTGTATTGAAGAAGTGTCTGTAAGAAGCGAGAATAGACATTTCAATCTGGGCCCGTTTCACATTCGCTGTGAACACTTGGATATTATTGAACAGGCTTTGCCCTTTACTAGTAAATCCTGCAGCTAATCTTATTAAGAACCAGTGGAAATGGAAGTTATATAGAAATCAGAAGTGAGCTACACAGTGGAAGATTCAAAGAGGTTTTCTTTTTTGTTAAATACTTTTTTTCTGTGTTCATGTAGGTTATCTCATTGAATTAATTATATTTCCAATGTTTTAAAATGTACTCAAATTGGTTACACATTGCAGTTCCTCATATGAACATAGTCAAAGATTTAGTTTTGTCAAACATGGGTCAGTTTACCTTGAACATGCTCTATAATATTAAAGAACTTTGATGATCCTTTGAAGAACACAGACCATTTCCTTAAAATGACTTATCTTTCCTCTTAAATAACTGTGATAGAGGAGGAATGAGAACTGACTCTATAGATTCTCAGTAAGTCCCAGATTCCTCTAATATATTATATATAAAGGACATGACCATTGTGGTTCTGTCACCAACTAACATGCCATATTACTGACTGTTGGAATGTAACATGTTGTGGACTGTAATGTGTTTTGTGACTTTGCCACTGGTCATCCTTGTGACTGGGACCCATTAATCATTTAACTTTTCCAAGCCTTGGTTATGTTAAGGAGAGCCTCGGATAATTTGGAAAACCTAGTTATATCAAATCACTATTTTGCTCATGACCCTTCAAAGTCTCCCCATTTCACTCAGAATAAAATTAAATGCTCTTCTTAAAACAACTCTCAGGGCCCTTTGTGATCTATCCCTATTTACTTGTCAAAACTCATCTCCATTGGGGTGCTTGGGTAGCTCAGTCAGTTAAGCATCCAACTTTATTATTTTTTTTTTTAAAGATTTTATTTATTTGACAGAGACAGCCAGTGAGAGGGGGAACACAAGCAAGGGGAGTGGGAGAGGAAGAAGCAGGCTCACAGCAGAGGAGCCTGATGTGGGGCTCGATCCCACAACGCCGGGATCACGCCCTGAGCCGAAGGCAGACGCTTAACCGCTGTGCCACCCAGGCGCCCCCCAACTTTATTTTTTAAGAGTTTATTTATTTATTTGAGACAGAGAGAGAGAGAGAGAGAGAGAGAGAACACGAGTGGGGGGGAAAGGCAGAGGAAGAGGGAGAAGTGACTCCCCTTTGAGCAGGGAACCTGATGTGGGGTTCAATACCAGGACCCTGAGATCATGACCTGAGCCTAAGGCAGATGCTTAACCAACTGAGCCACCCAGGTGCCCCTCAGCATCCAAGGCTTGATCTCAGGGTCAGGAGACCCAGTGTGGCGCCTGCTTAACTACTTAAAATAAAACAAAAGAAAAACCTCATCTCCATCCACTATTCCCCCCTAGCTATTGCTGCCAGTGTTTTTACACTCTGTTTCTACACTTGTCCTAAGCTTTTTCTTAAGTACTACATTTTCTCTGAAGTCTACTTACAAAGGCATCCTTCTTTAAACTTACAGTTGCTGCTATGTGCTTTTTTACCTCCTATCATGCGTTATGTTCATGATATGCAACCAAGAGTAAAGTAAGACAAAGGTGATGAAGTAGTTAATTCATGTAATGATTATGTCTACTATCTTATTTTTAATGAATCATACACAGTGAAGAAAGTTGGAAAGTTAGCTATTTGATCATTGAACGGATTTGAGGAAGGAATATCAATGGATAAAGAGGTAGAATGGCAAATTGAGTATGGCATAGAAAAAGTACATACAGGGTATATAAAGCTATGTAAAAATACATTATCAATAAATTCAATTTAAATAGGGTTTAACATTAGAAAGGTAACTGGGTTTATGTAATGTGCTTACAAAATGCATATGCCTATTAGTAAAATGCTACTTAGGTTGACATGGGGAAAAAATTTCTCAGTAAATTGGATGTGATGTCTTTAAATACAAAGTCTCACTCAGAATTTGGATGAACTGTTCTCCTTAACTTAAAGTAGTTATTCATACCTGAAGGTTGTAATAATTCCCTTGGCAAATTAATTTAGGGAATAAATGGGTTTATAGATAAATTATTTAAATGACAGCTATAAAAATGAAGCTGGGATATCAGAAAATGAATTTTGTTGGTATTGCAGATTGGCCCTTGTGTATGGTAAATAAATAAATAAATAAAAGGACTAGTATAATGGTAGACATTATTATTTAAAATATTGAAATTAAAATTAGAAGCGTGGTCTAACTTAAGTTGGAAATATGGGTTATTTTCCCTAAAATATGCTATAGAATGTGCTAGAAACAAAGATCGATACAAATTATTAAAGTTTTGGGAGGCAGGAAACAACAAATGTTGGAGAGGATGTGAAGAAAGGGGATCCCTCTTACACTGTTGGTGGGAAAGCAAGTTGGTACAGCCACTTTGGAAAACAGTGTGGAGGTCCCTTAAAAAGTTAAAAATAGAGCTACCCTATGATCCAACAATTGCACTACTGCATATTTACCCCAAAGATATAGACGTAGTGAAGAGAAGGGCCATAAGCACCCCAATGTTCATAGCAGCATTGTCCACAATAACTAAATTGTGGAAGGAGCTGAGATGCCCTTCAACAGATGACTGGATTAAGAAGATGAGGTCCATAGTGAAATATTACTCAGCCATCAGAAGGAACGATTACACAACATTTGCAGCAACATGGACAGGACTGGAGGAGATTATGCTAAGTGAAATAAATCAAGCAGAGAAAGACAATTATCATATGGTTTCACTCATTTATGGAGCATAAGAAATAGGACGATCGGTAGGAGAAGGAAGGGAAGAATGAAGGGGAGTAAACAGAAGGGGGAATGAATCATGAGAGACTGTGGACTCTGGGAAACAAATTGAGGGCTTCAGAGAGGAGGCGGGTGGGGGAATGGGATAGGCCAGTGGTGGGTATTAAGGAGGGCACATATTGCATGGTGCACCGCTGTTATACGCAAATAATGAATCACGGAACATGACATCAAAAACTAATGATATACTGTATGGTGACTAACATAACAAAATAAAAATTATTATAAAAAAGTTATCAGATTAAAAAAATAAAGTTTTGGGAGGTAAATTCTACTTTCTGATACTATTCTTCGGTGGAAAAAAGAAGTGTGATAAATTTATAAAACCACAAGTACTACTGACTCTAATGGAAGAGGTAAAGGATTAAAAAGTTAAACTAAACTTAGTGGCCAAACTCAGAAATTCTGGAAAAATTGAACAGCCTTTAAATATAGCTTAGGACTCATAAAAAGAAATGCAACTTCACTCATTTCTTAATCCCTACCATATTTGTGAATAAAAGGTCTATAAACGTCAGTTAAAAGGAGCATTTGGGGGATTGTGGTTGTGTGTGTGTATGTATGTGTGTGTGTATGGAAATTTGAGTTGGAGGAAGAAGATTCAACAGTGAGATAGGACAGATTTTGTAAAAGATCTGTGTTTTGAATTGCAATATAACAAACAATTTACTATATATAATTTAGGTGAGATTTTGAATATTGTATAAAATTTCATGATTTTGTTCACTATTGGTTATTATTATGAATTAGTATTACACATAAAGCTTTATGTAAATCCTCATAATTTTTAATGGTTAAGTTACCAAAAGAGGATGACTGGATTAAACACTCGTAGAACTCAAGTTTCATCTCCCTTAATACTAAACTATTGTAGCTCCATCAGAAGCACATGGCAATACCTATTTCTCCATAAATAGTATTTCATGTAGGAATTCTATGGTTTTGTATTTGTTATAATATGTTACCATAATTAGAAAAAGAATTCTTCAGAGATAAGTATGTGAGTATACCTAATATCATTAGTTTTATCACGTGTGTGTTTTTAGATGGGAGTTAAAATCCCCACAGGTCCAAATCTATCCTTCAACAAGCTTGTGAACAGCTAACAGAGCAATTGAACAAAAATAACGATATTAAAATTAGAAAAGAAACTTCAGTATCTGCCAGTCTTGCCTTTTTTATTTTAAGATGAAGAGAAAAAGATATTAAGAAGTGAATTATACTGACCTTTTCAACCCAGAAAGAAATTGGTCTTTAAATCTAATTCTTCCGATTTGGGCCTAAGCGTATGTCACATAGAATATGATATATTAACTTATAGAAAAAAATAAGCATATATAATATTAAATTCTAAATGAATATGAATCTCTAGGGAGCAACAGCTTAATCTAGAAGGCAATTTAAAAATTTTGTTTCAGAGAAGCAAAAATTGAATAATTTCAAAAATATTTTCATTTGAGTCTTTTCAAAGACCTTCATTTGGCTTGAAAAATACAACATCCTAATGTTTTTAAAATTTTATCACACGTTGATATTTTGCTGCCATAAAGTTGGTACTTCATTGCCTAGAGAATTGTATCAGTTATTAAAGGTTCAGTTGATCAAATGCTAATACATAATACTTTTTAATACTCTGAGGAAAACTTCTTGATTCTATATTTTCAGCTGAGTCTGTCTTAACGCTTCTCTTCTGAGGCCTAATGAGTAGGACATTTGTTATTAGGAAATAAGGAACCTAGGAAAGGTTTGTGAGAATGGAAATGTCATACTCAGAATTGCTTCTGCGAGGTTCTGTTTTTATTGTGAGCATCCTAAATAACTTTGTTTTTCCTCTTTCTCTGCCTGATAGCAAGTAGGCAAAAGCCAAATGGGAATAAGGATATTGAATCCTGGGTATAAGTCCTGGCTTTACCCATAATCAAACAAGTCTCTTGGAAAAGTCACCAAATCAGGACTTGAGTCTCATCTAGATGTAAGACACAGTCTTGGTCAACTGACTGTTACATAGGAAGCAGATTAGTAGTGTTAAATGATTAATATTTTAATCTGCTTTTATCTTTTTGAGGTAAGTTCTTCGACCCATTTGGCCAGAGGCATTCATCTTCCTGGAAAGTGTGGCAGACTAGGATTTATTACAGAAGGAATTAAAATAAAAGTGTAACATTCAGTTTTGACATATATAATTCATGCGACAAGACTATGTATGTATGAGAACTATGCAATGCTGAAAGAATAAAAAGTCTCCATATTAATTTAGCACTCTTATCTCCTCCAAACAGGAAGACTCTTGCCCAGAGATGATACCCTTTACACCCACGACCCTCAGGCCTTGAGGCTGTGCTACTGTATAGAGTGGGATGTTTTAGAATAGGAAATTAAAAACAAAACAAAACAAAAAACCCCCACAACAACATGTATCTTTTCCTTCCCTTGAGAAATGGTAGAAAGATAAAAGGGAGAAGAGTGAAACAATCAGAAATAATCATCCATTTTTTCTCTCAAGATTCTGGTTTTATAAGCAGCAGATATACATATAGTACATACTGGAGGTACAGAAAGGGCAGAGGGGTTATAATATCTCTCTTTTTTAAAGGCAATATAACAATTAACTCTTGGGTCATCCCTGAATGAAGCTGAAATGTAGCAAAAATGACTGGTAAAATTCTCTGGACCTGAGGTTAATTTCCCCATGTTACCCTGAGTTTTCATGAGGCATGGATGCTGAATTACCAGGCAGTTTCCTTTTATGGGGCCCATTTTGTCAGAGAATATGACCTTGCAAAGCTAGGGGGAAAATGTCCAACATGAATGCATGGACCGCTGAGAAGATAACTCTCAGCTTTGAGTCAGTAGAGACTAAACTGGGGCAAAATCATCCAGAGAGCATGATTGGGCTCTGTCTGAGGCATGAGTCATGGCTGCTGTAGAGCTCAGCTATGTCTACTGCAGCTAAGATGGAAGGGTGCATGAGGGAATCAATATTGGTTAAGTCATAGATTACGATATAAATCTCTGCCACTTTCCTCCAATTAAGAAGGAAAAGAATAGGAAAGAAGAGGCAGAAGCTGCCTTTTTAAAATTCACACAGGGTTTATTAACAAGAAATGGGGCACTGCTTATCTGAATCTAGGTTGTAAGTCTTTCCACTATACTTTAGGTATTTGTAAGAACCTGTGTACTCTGGTCAGATTAGATTATCTCTAAATGTTTGTTCAGCTTTAAATTTCTATAAAACACTTTATTCAAATTTATTAAGGGTGATGTGACATGTTGGGCATAACTCTTATTCTTATCAGTTTACAGATTATTTAGGAAAAAGCAAAATATCATGACAAAAAAACCATGCAAAGTTAAACATCAATAAAAACAATAAACAAGGAACTTAAAAAATGTTAATTATAGTATAGTTATTTAATATGAAATGCAAAAAGGGGTATTAATATTTTGATACAGGGATAATTTATTAACATTTTAAGTTACCGTCTAAGGCATTTTGGGAGACTAGCCTTAGGATACACCTTGATATATTTGTTCATTTATGTAACCAAAACCTATATACTAATGCAGTAAGGCTGCAGAAGTAAATAAAAGGAAAGTCTCATCCTCATGAACCTTGTAGTCTGAGTTTAAGAGAGAATAAATATAATAAATAAACCAAATACAAAATAGATAAGATTAGTGTGTTTGGGGAGTATTTATTATAGAAAAATGTCATAGCAAAATACTTAGTAATAAATGAATCTGAAAGTTTAGGAGACTAGTAATGAATACTAATACAAAAGTGAGTTTTTGAAGGAGAAGGTGGTGGGAAATTCAACTGCAAATGTTGGCAGTGGCCAGACTTTGCAATGTGTTAATTACTGTGCACTGCAGTTTGGATTTTGTGTAGTAGATAGTGTGGAACCCCTGAGAAGTTCCAATCACAGAATGACATATATAAAGCTTTTCTTTAGGAAAAAAATCTAGCAAGACCAACATAGAAGGAGTAGAATCCTATAGAGATTACTGGAGCCACATGAACTAGATGAAATTGCATAGCAGAGCAAGGCTTAGGTAAAGATCTTTGGCTGCTTAGCATTATTGGGAGGCCCCTAAAAAAGTTGGGGCAGAAGAAAAACTTGTCCAAACTAGTCCCAAGGAATACCTGCAGTTTGGGCAGGAGGGTGAAAATAAGGAACCTAGTTGGTTACCTAATTATCCATTCATTTCATTCACTCCTTCATTTATAAGTTTACTAACAAAATCCTTTTTGAGTGCCTATTATGTACCAGGGACATAGTTCATGATAGGAGTCATGATTAATAAGACATGATGCTTCCTACCAGAGGCATGAAATTCATACAGTGTCCCTTTGGTGGTCTAAAGAAAAGGGCAGACATATGTATAGAAGCAAAAGAGGAGGCATCTGACTGGCTCAGTTGGTAGAGCATGCAACTCTTGATCTCAGGGTCTTGAGTTCAAGCCCCACATTGAACATGGAGTCTACGTGGGGGGAAAAAAAAGAAGCAAAAGAGGCAGAGAGAAGATGATTCACTGTGCCTCTGGGAGGGAAGAAAGGGCAAGAACTTTATCCCTAGGAATTCATGATTAATGGAGTCTTTAAAAAAATAGCAAAAAAGTAGCAAAGTCAGGGGTGGGGGAATTAAAAGAATCCCTGGGGAAAAGGGATCAGATAGATAAAGAACCAAGGGATTAAGAGGGGGCATTACACATGAAGGGAACTACAAGGTCAAAGGCTTGTATCTTAGATGTGAGAGGATAATGCCTTTCTCAGGACAGTTGTTGAGGAAATGGAAAATAAAGCTTTTCCAAGGAAGTATTGGCAATGCATAATGACTACTCCCCAACAAATGCAAACATTGAGGTAAAAATTTCAAAATGTCTGTCCAAGCAAAGGCCTTCATCCTACACTTGAGGTAGGGAGATAGGATAACGGAAGAGGGATCAGGCCTGGAGATTTAAATGTGGGAGTCAGACATGCAGGGAACAAATAGAAGGAAGAATTTTCTGTATGTTTAGAATTAAGTATTTTCAAAGTATTTCATTTCTTCCACTGTCAAAAGGACTAGAAAAAAATTAAGTGACCTCCTAACTGGACTTGACGATGAGATAAATTAACTGTATCTCATTTTTTATTCTTATGTTTTGTCTTAGTTTTTGTAACTCAGAAGAATGCTGTAGCCAGTTCTTCTAAAATTATATTACTGTGTTTTAGATTATAAATTTATTCCCTTTAAATTCAGTACTTCAGAATATCCCATGATCTGAGTCCCCAAAGATGGCATTGGGGTTTTTCAGGTGGCAAGGAGTTACACTGAAGGGAGGGACAGAATGGATTTGAAACATACGGTGACATATAAGCATATAGAACTCTATGTGAAATTATTTGCTCAACATTACTCAAGTGATTTGCACCCAGGTCTTTTAACTATCTGAACTCTGTCTTTTATCTCTTTAATCTTTTATATTCATCAAAGTTATAATTCAGGTTTCTGTTAAGCAATGCTTAGCAAGCAGACCTGTATACTGGCTCCCGAATAGACAAAATAATAATCTTTCTTATCCAGGAATTATATGTAGTTTGAGATAAGGCACAATCATTGACTTTAGCATTATATTTGCTTTTATGCCAGAACCTGTTTTGGGTCTAGGATTCAAAGGGTTTCAATGAGGGGGAAAAAAAAAGTGTGAGAGAGAAAAAAAGAAAAGCAAAGGAGAAAAAGAAAGATCAATTCAAATCTAGATCATACTCTTATACCACTATTCTGAATGACTGTAGTTATTCTTTTAAAACTTGACACCTTGAAGCAGACATTTGTTGAAACTGACCTGTTCAGAGATGTCCTTGGGCTGACTTAAGCCTCCTGAGGTTTATGTAATAGGAATGGATCTGCCTTGGGACTGCTTAAAGTGTCACCTCCAGCTGTTCTTTTTTATTGGTCAACTGCTAGCCTGAGAACAGAATAAATTGTAGAACAGATGCTTAGAATTTTTTACTTACTCTAGTGTAATGAGCAGTGCAGGATTGAAGCATGCTAGGTCAGTTGATAACTGTGGGAGTGGTCTTGGAATATAATTTTCAAAATTTGATTGTATCTTTTTTTCTAGTCAATATGTATTTATATGAACTCTTCCAGGACCTAGAAATACATTGGTGAAGCATGCCATCATCATAGTGGTAAATATCAAAAAACATAGAAACAAAATTTAGTGGTAAGTGATCTGAAAGGTGTAAAATAGGGTGATGGTGACAGAGAATGTCTGAGGTCTGGGTTAGCTGGGTTATCAATGAAGGATTTATTGATATTTGAGTTGAGACCAGAATGAGGAGAAGAAAGCAGCTATGCGAGGATGTGGAAGAGAAGTGTGGGAGTTTCTTAGAAGTAGCTAGGTAAAGTGCAAAAAGCCTAAGGCAAGAATGTGTTTGGTCATTTTTAGAGACAGAAAGAAGGCCACCTGAGCCATAGTTTAGAGAGTTGAAGTATAGTTGGTGGAGGGCCTTCTAAAACCTGATGGATAATTTCAGTTTTTATTCATGTTCTAAGAGAACCATGGAGTTGTTTTTGTTTTTTAATTTGAACAGTGAAAAATGATTCATATGGGTTAGTGGAAGTTGACTTGTGTGAGGACAAGAGTGAAATACGAAGGCTTTTTCAGTAAGTAGTTCAGGTGAGAGTTGATGGTAGTATGGATATGGTTGTAACATTTATATAAGAGTAAGGGATCTGGTTCAGGATAGATTTTATACACTGAGCCAGCAGGACTTAAATGTTGGATAGGAAATGTAAAGAGTAAGCAGAACGACTCCTAGATTCTTCACCTAAATAACTAGATGTGCCAATCTGAAGATAAATTATGGTTGGGGGAAGGGGAAGAATGAACAAAGGAAAGGTTGAGATGCTTGTTATACATCTCTGTAGGTATAAATTGACTATTAGCTATACTATTCTGGAACTCAGGGGACAGTCCAAACTTAGTCATCTGAAAGTCATCAAAGAGTAAAGGACATTCCAATATTTACATATGTGCCAGTGGAGGAAGGCACAGTAAAGAAACATATAAAATAAAGAATGAGTAAGAAGAAACTGGGCTATTGTGATGTCTCAGAGAACTAGAGAACATAGTGTTGAAAGAAAGATGGAGCGGTCAGTATCTGATACGCAGTTGATAATATGAGTAAGAAGAGAAAATTTGTCCATTGCTTTGGCAAGATGTAGTTTTTGGTGACTCAGTGACCTTAATAACTCAACCACCACACTACTTTGGACTGAGAAGTTTCACTTTAACCCTTTTATTACTATTAGTAATGCAGTCAAAGTAATGTAATTCATAGAATTACTGAGTAACAACCACAAAATCCTCCCTGAAGTGGCATAAACAGGATGGCCTAAAAGCGTGGTTATTTCTGCATTCCTCCACCCACAATCGCTGATAATAGTTTATTTCCTCCCAGTGGATCTTATATTACTGGGTGAAACCAGCACTCTCACAAGTACAACTAATTGAGGAGCCTCTTCCTCAGTGGCAGACATCATATTCAATTTGATGCATATGAGCAAGTTTTTGAAAACTGAAATCTGAGATAGCAACCGGCTGCTCTGAATTTGGCTTGCGATCTAGAAAAGGGAGACTAAATAAATAAATAAATAAATAAATAAATAAATGTGAGACAGTGTGGTTTTTCGTCATTTGACTTTTTTCTATATTCATGTTCTATTATCATATCTGATGTTAATTATAAAGTACGAAAGAATAAACACACTTTCTTGCTAGGGTAAGATAGCATAAATGTAGGACAGTAGACTTGAATGAGCCCCTTCTGAACATCATTCAGTGTACCATCTGATGCAGAATAAACCCCATTAAACAACTACAGGTGTTTCTAATCTGGAAAGACATGGTGCCTATCTAATCCTGCATTAAATTATAACCAAAGTTATTAATCTCTCTTGGTACATGCTGATCAAATAGTCTTATATTGAATTACCTCTTGTAAGGGATCCTGGAGACCTCTACACACATGCAACATAAATAGATGTGTTGGTATTTTGTTTAAAATGTTTAATTTAGTTGGTTTGCTTTTCAGTTACTGAATTTTGCTTCCTCCTACAGGCTTTTTAATTTCCTTAAGGATGCAACAAAGAACTTACCACACAGCTCCTGGAGCTAAAAAGTGAATTTGTGAAGCAGATGGAGATGTTAGCACTTGTGCTTTGTTTGTGGGTGAGGGTCAGGCTGACAGAGGAAACAAAAGATAGGTGACCAGAAATTCCGGCTACAATTTTGACTTTTCATACGATCCTTAGTAAGTCATCTAACCTCACTAGGAGTCACTGTCTGAAGTGGTGAAGTCAACAGGGAAAGGTATTGGTTTTCTATCTCTCAGAGGCAGGGTGTGAAATAATAATTGTGGTTTTGAATAGAAATAGGAAGAGTCTGTTTCTTTACAGGTGAAAAAAGATGTCTGTGAGTTTGGAATATTACACTAGCCTATGGGGATCAAACTCTTTATTTTCTTCTCAAAACATTTTTAGTTCTATCCTACTGCAATAATGTAAAAGGCATGTTTCCTACAAAAATATTTTAAAAATCAGCTTTAGTTTGAATGTTAGAATAGAAAAAAAAAACCCTTCAGACTCAGTGGTTTTCTAACATTTTTTTGTTGCACAGTGCCCTTTCTAAAATAGAATTTCTACCTTAATATTTAATTAAGATAAAGTGAAAGCTGTTTTATTTGCTTTGGAACTGTGGGGAATAGCCCCATTGACTTGGTTTCTCTTTTCATCTCTGCCAATAGCCACAGATGCATTTTTGGGTAAGAATATGAACATACTCAATTAGAGACTTGATAAAGAAAGTGTGTTTTGAATTATGAAGTTAATAAATATGTAAGCTATTTATCATTATTGTACCCAAACACTTCTATCCTCAATTCATCTTAAGCAGGATTGACTTTTAGACTAATTTGAAAGGATTGCCTTTGCTTGTTGGTTGCCCATTCTCTGATTTATATTTCCTATCTTTTAAAAAAAATTCTAAAATTTCAATGGGTGGGCACCTGGATGACTCAGAAGATTAAGCATCTGCCTTCCACTCAGTCATGATCCTTGGGTCCTGGGATCCGGCCCAGAGTCAGACTCCCTGTTCACCGGGTGTGTGTGTGTGTGTGTGTGTGTGTGTGTGTGTTTGTGTGTCTGCTTCTCCCTCCCCCTCTGCCCCTCTCCTGCACTTGTGTACGCTCTCTCTCTCTCAAATGAATAAATAAAATCTTAAAAAAATAAAAATAAACTATTCAGTGGTTAGTTTACATTTCTTAATCTTTCTGTTCACCATTATGGGGTTTTCTTACTTGCAGAGGGACTCTCCCATGATCTAGACATGTGATTCTAGCCACTTTATCTGACTTACATGATTTTTGACCCTATTCCTCATGGTCTTTCAAGTTGTGAATTCATTCAATTCTCCAGTAATGTTCTGGTTATTTACAAAGAACGGAGCAATGATTCTAATATAAAATGTTTCTTCGCTCAAGAAAAGTATAGTTTAAGGAAGGAAACAAAGTCAGTAAGAAATTTTAATATAGTTATGTTGGAAGTATTTTGTTACTTAAAATCAAATATAGCAGCTCACAAAGCCATCTGTTGAGATTCATTGTTTACTGATGACCATAATATGATTCAGTGGAATATGAATGAGGTTGCATTTTGAAATATCAAGGTCTTTGCAATGTAAAGTGGTAATAAAATAATTAATCATCTATAAAGTTTTAGTGCACAAGCCTATTAGGTCAGTTTGTCAAAACTGTGATATAAAACAAATAAGTACAATTAAGATGACTCATTTCTATTATTTCCTTCTTCGCTTAAAAGAAAATCCTCCCACTAATGCCATCACTCTTCAGAGATGCAGCACATACAAATACCTTTATTTCTGCTTTAGTCACAGCCCTAAGATTGAAGTAGAATTCCTGGAAGGAAAAAAAGCAGTATTATTTTTTTCTCAATACTTGTTCTTTAACAAGTGCCTCAACACAAAGAAGTGAGTAAGTGGGGCGTTTTAATCATTATGCTTAGGAAACGGGGAGCGAGAGGAGGCACAGGTGATATTTAGTACCCTGAAAATCTTACATTTTATTGTTGACTGATCACTGTGTTTTTTGACGTGGCCATCAGTGTTTTGAATAGCAATCCTTATACTAAGTGGTCATTATACAAGTTAAGGAAAGAAAAACGAATCTGATTGTTATAAAGGCAAACAATAAAAATCTTCCACAGTATAAAACCTAACAAATCTTGAAAGTAACAGCTGCCATTATGAAACAAAATATTATCTCCAGTAAATCTCACAGTGTGAAGATTTTTGATCACACATAATCTTTTCAGTAACAACTGAATATACCAATCATGACCATATTTATCATCTACTGAGAAATAGAGCAGTAAAAATATGGGCATGGGGAGATAAAAAAGAATTTAGAGTGCCTAGGAAGAGCAAATTGTGGCCTAATAATCTTCATATCTTAGAGTTGAAAGCAATCATCTTGTCAACACTCCCTTTGTATAATTCATATCACACAGTCTGTAGAATATATATATATATATATATGGGATAATTAAGGAAAAAAGTAGCTTAGAGACCCTTACTATAGAATATCGCTTGAGGAGATTTGTATTTTTGTATTTAATGAGTTTATAATTTATGTTATAAGGAATGTATTACATTTATTATATAAAGTTAAAATTAAGAGAATACTGCTATTTCCATGAAACAAATTATATAAGGTAGTATATAAGCAACTATCTTTACACTTTGTATTTTTAAACTTTTATACTTTCTACTATTACATATTTATTCTTAAGTTGGTGTACTCTGGGCTTTCATTCTGAAGATTAATGTTTATGACTTTATAGTTTGTTGCATTTTATGAATTTGTCCGTACTCTAAATCATAGTAAAGATGCCTGGTTTCTGAGCCTTGAAGGCTTGTTCCAGTTTATAGAACAAAGCTGTTTTCATGCCTCTAGAACACTGTATTACTTTGCATTTTTATGCAATGTTTAGAATTTTACCCAAAACTTTCAGAGGATGATTTCAAAGTGTTTTCACCACACAGTTATTATTCCTCATGTAACATAACTAGCCAAATACAAGTTTGGATTTGGTTTTCCCAAAATTAGAGAACTGCTATGAAACATATTAAAAATAATACCTTGTGTTTTGTTGAAGAGCAAAGAAAATATAAAAAGATGAAAAGTGTTTTCAGATGAGAAAACAAGCTAATATTTTTGTGTATTACCACCAACTTTATTGAAAATTTTAAAAAGATTTTATTTATTTATTTGAGAGAGATCATACCAGCGGTGGGGCTGGGGGAGGAGGGGGTCAGACTCCCTGCTGAGCAGCCAGATCCGGGGACCCTGAGATCATGACCTAACTCAAAGGCAGACACTTAACTGACTGAGCCACCCAGGTGCCCACTTTATTGAAATTTTTAATTTATTTAGTTTTGAAATATTGTGTAAATAATTATTTTCTGCTTGCTTCACTTAACATTATTGAATATCCTCATTATGTTGTGATGAGAAAAATTTCAATACATGGAGAAAAATGGTGAAAAATATTACCTGGCATTAAACATTTAATACCCCTTTAATTTTTAAATTGTTTTATAAATTATGCTAAAAAACATATTCTAATGGGGCACCTGGGTGGCTCAGTTGGTTAAGTGTCTGACTTTTGATCTCTGCTCAGGTTGTAATCTCAAGATCTTGAGTTTGAGCTCTGCATTGGGCTCCACACCCAGCCCCATACTTAAAACAAAAATACATATTTTATGAATAAACCCTTTTTATACCAGCGGAAAATATTTTCAGAATTCATAGTTGTCTTAGTCTTGGTTCTCTAGGAAAAAAAAATATCTGCTGCATAATTTATGTGCTCATGCTTTAATTGAAAGTGTTATTCCTGGGCAGCAAATGAGGGAAATTG
Source organism: Ailuropoda melanoleuca (assembly GCF_002007445.2). Lineage (NCBI taxonomy): Eukaryota > Metazoa > Chordata > Mammalia > Carnivora > Ursidae > Ailuropoda > Ailuropoda melanoleuca. The sequence continues at coordinate 83,875,817 of NC_048228.1, read as the reverse complement.
GAAATGATGCTGAGAAAAAGTGTCGGTAAATTCAGGGTGATATATTACTTCACATGAAAGCACAGCTAGTGTCTTGATTATGTGGAATATTCTGAATAGACCACATGGAACCAGTGGGCCTTGAAATAGTCTATCAGAAGGAGAGAGAGAAAATTTTCTGCCATTTTTTTTCTTTCTTCTGTCTCTCATTGGCAATTTTTATCACAGGAAGTGCATATTTCTAGGATATATCATATCAACTACTCCTTCTGAAAGAATCCGAGGAATCTAAGTCCCATACCCTCTGGTGTACTGTTTTATTTGAATCTAGAAGTGGTGCAAGCCAGCTCATTCCTGAGACTTGATTAGGAACTGAGTTTTGACAGTGCTGAGTTTGCACCATGGCGAGCATCATAGAAGCCAGGCAAAGGACCTAGCCCTCACCTTAAACATAGTCAGTATAACCAAATGTGCTATGAGATGAAGGGGGGGCCACGATGACCAACAGCCTCTGTGGGAAATGATGCTTAGCAGATCTAAGGGGCAGTATACATTGGTCCTGATACACCAATATATCTGATAAAAGGTATGAAAATTTATGTGGCTCTTAACACGAACTGACATACTACTTTTAAAAAAATGTGTACTCTTCTGCACATGTATAAGCAATAAATAAATGTATTCAGTATTTTTATTGATCCATTTTTTTTCTAAATCAAACAAAAACTTTCCTAAAGAGCATTGTTTAATTAAATTTGCATTTTTATTACTTGAGCAGTTTTAAATTATTCGTGTTTATTCATCTGGACTTTCAACTGATCCATATCTATATAAATATTTCCCCAAATAATTTAAACATGCTTTTCTCATCAATCTAAAATATATAAAATTAAAACCAAAGGGGGGGAAAACCACTCATACACACTCAGATCTGTTTGAGTCAACTTTCTTCTCCTTTTGAACCAAGTTTCACTAAAGTTTTATATAAATATTGAATGCCATAACCACAAGCATTATTGCAGGCTAAATACCTAGGGCTGTGCTTTTTTTTTAACATTTACAGTGACAATATACAAGGAATTCATTACTATCAGTACACTCAAAAGGAAACATGAACAAGTGGAAAGATCAGCCACGTGCTTGGATTGAAGGACTCAATATAATAAAGATGGCAACTTTATTTAAATTTGATCTATAAATATAACATGATTCAAAATCCTGAGATTTTTAAGTTAAGATTTAGAAAAAAACACAGGGGCGCCTGGGTGGCACAGCGGTTAAGCGTCTGCCTTCGGCTCAGGGCGTGATCCTGGCGTTGTGGGATCAAGCCCCACATCAGGCTCTTCCACTGTGAGCCTGCTTCTTCCTCTCCCACTCCCCCTGCTTGTGTTCCCTCTCTCGCTGGCTGTCTCTATCTCTGTCAAATAAATAAATAAAAAAATCTTTAAAAAAAAAAAAAAGGATTTAGAAAAAAACACAAATGTCCAGAAACTGCTCTGTTACATCGTAAACATCCACCAAAACTTAGTGGCTTCCAACAATAATCATTTATTTTATACTCATGGATTTATTGATTGGTTATGGTTTGGTTGCTCTTGACTGGCCTTAGCAGCTAGCCAAGGATCAGATCCAAGTTATCTTCATTTTAGTCCTGGGCTGAAAGAGCCATGGCTACTTAAGGTGTATTTTCACCTCATGAAGCTCAAGGGGTCTCTTAAGACCTTAGTTAGAACTTGCTCTCTTTCTTACTTCCATCATATTGATTAAATCAAGGCATACAGGGAAGCTTAGCAATAGGATAATTTTACTCTACTCACAGTGTATGATGGCAGAGAGGGAAAAATCTCCGAGGAAATGTTACATTCTGCTACACATAACTTCTCCATGATGTGTGCTCCGTTTACCCTTTAAATCTTAATCACCTCCTACATTTTTCTCTATTTCTAAAGCTTGCAGGGCTATTTCTTGCCCCAGTAACATTGCAAGTACTTGCTAGTCTGCACCAACTCCATTTTTTCTACCTCCTGGTAGTAGTTTTCTGAGTTTGTACTTAAAGTCACTTTCTTAGTACCACCTTTACTAATGGTCACCATTCTTATAGAATCTTGTTGTCCTTTTTTTAATCCCCCTTTCTCTATTATATATTTTTTATTCCACCCTCCATGATTTGTTGTTTTATTTTTATTTATGTTGCTTTGCTTTTGATAATGAAGATTTTACATGAGAGATTTTGAAAAGATATGATACTTAAAATTGTAAATACAAAGAAAATAAAGCAAAAGATAAAAATTCTGTAACAGCAAGTATTTACTAGAAGATAACCAGATATCAGAGAAAACCCTATAATTCAAGATGGAAAGAATAGAAAAGAAATAATTAAAAATGAAGAGACTCATTAACTGGAAATTAATTCTAAACGGGTATGTATGGGGAATATTAAATGTGATATGTTTGTAGAAGGTTGATGCTACTGGATCATAATGCAAATCAAAAGATCTAATAATCAGACAGAATTGGAGGAAACTCTGGCAGGAAGAATACTTTTGAATATGCAAGTTCTGCCACTCTTTATAGACAGTTAACTCTTTAAGGATTTTCTTTTTCCTTTTTCTGTTGCTGCAAGTGTTTGTTTTGTAAAATATTGTTTCTCACCTTGCTCAGTTAAGAAGCCAGTCAGACTTGCTCTGTGTAGAACAGTGTAGGTCTTGATGCTAAGGAGTCAGTCTGTCCAAGAATGTAAAAGGAAGTATAGCTCTTGGACGTGATAAACATCAAAAGCCCTTGTTCCTACCACTTATTACATTTCATTTTGTTCCTTGGTTATGGGTATGCAGTCAAGATTGGGGAGAGAGTAAAGGATGATATTGGAGTTTATTTAGTCTTTGGGAAGATATATCTCTTTGAATAAAATTTGGATGGGATTCCTGTTTCTAAAGAGTAATGAATATCATGTGACCAATAAATTCTCCCAGTGATTGGAGTGAGTCCCATCAGTTTCCTTTTACAAAGTTACTCTAGGACAATAGGGAGACATGCATATCTTGGGGATGAACACAAATTGCCTTCCTAAGTTCATTGCATATAATGCAAGGCATTTGCATGTAATGCAAATGATAAGTATCTCCATGAATCTGGACATAACTATTAATTTTGATGACATTATAATATTTATCTATTTGGAATCTCAAAAGAACCATACCCTTTCTCCCTTTTTCCTCTAGTATAAGAGCATCTAAAGTTACAAATCTAATTATTTTGCATCCTCCTTTAAAATATTTCATTGGTCACTTGTCTCCTTAAAAAAAAATTAAAAATGATATACAAAGTCTCATTATCTAGAGAGACCTACCTGCCTGTCTTGTCTTGCTATGCTCTATGGTCATAAACATTTACAATTTCTATGTTCTTTCACAAAAATGAACTAAAGTAGTTGTAGGCCCCCGTAACACTGCACGTCCCATGGCCCCCATGCCTCCATCAGAATGAATATACGGGTGCTTCTACTGAAGAAAAGAAAAAGTGCCTTTGTCCTCTTCCACCAAGCAGTATAGTCTCACCAATTTGACAAGCAGCAGAACTACCCGTGGTATGCTGGTAAACCAGCTCACCAAGAGGGGCAACAAAGCTCTAATTTGTAGCTTTTACTCATTTTGATAGAGTAAATATTCCCAACATAGTTGATTTCAGGCTACGAACATGACAGCATTGAATACAGAATTGGTAAGATGTGTACAGTTGGCTTTCACAAGCCAGTATAAGCTGGTTCCAATACATCACAAAGACAAATCCAATCATGTCCTTTATTTATATTTAGTTACTATAAAAAGTAAGAGATATTTTAGTCATTTCTTATCCCCCAGATTCTGATTTCCATAAAATCTTTCTTCCTTAGGTTCTGAGACTTCGAGGGCTTTAATATTCTAATTTCTGACTCCTTCTCCCAACCTTGCCAACTCCCTAAAACTCTTTACTTTGTCTTCTGAAAAATCACGGTCATCATCAGCAAAATTTCTGTATCCTCAACTTCATGTATGGATGATCATTTCTTTTGCCCTAACCAAAACCTGGTGAGAAAACAAATGTTTCCCCTGTAGCCCTCTGCTTTGCATCAGACTTTTCCTATGGGTCGAAAGGGATAATAAAAGTCCTTTCTCTTCATGGACATTTCAAAATTCTTATCATTTCTTCTTTTTTAAAACACCCTGGCATTTTTGGAACATGACAACTTCTTTTCCCTTTATCCTAACCAATTGTTCCCATGGTCTTTCCATATTGACACTGTCTGATAAAAATTTCTGTAATAATAGATTTGTTGATTTCTTCACTGTCCACTCTGTGGACATTAGTCACATATGGGCATTGAGAATTTCAAATTGGATGTGTTTGAGAATTTTAAATTTTAGTTTTATTTAGTTTTAATTAGTTTTCTTTTCCATAGCCACATGTGGCTAGTGGTCACATATTAAACAACACAGCCTGACCTAGAACGTACCATTTGCAATTTATATCATTTTCAATAATTGTACCTCTTCTATAACAATTTCATGTATCCCGTTCTCTGACAACAGCTTCATTCTTTTCACTTTATTCTCTCTCTGTCACAATGTTAACATTTCACAATACCAACATGTTGATCCAAAGATTTTTCCTTCTTTTATCTATCTCATGTTCTTTTCTCTTCTGTCTCAGCTTAGACTTGATGGTCTAGTATTAAGATAATTCCATTGCATGTATCTAAGAATCCTTTCCCTAATCTTCCTTCATCATACTTGCCTGATAATCTTAGTTATATCAAATTTTCCATAATTCTTTACATGCTACAACATAACTGAATACAGTTGTTGAAATACACATGGACATGCAGACTGGTCTCACTTAAATCCATTAAAATTGGTCTCAAGAGTTCTGTCAGGGCTCTGCATCCCTTAGTCCATTCTCTCTCCTATTTTCCTGGATGATTATTTAAGTACTTCTTTTCCTACTTCAAATTTGTATTCCCCATTCCCTTATTCTTAATTTTAGCTCATGGCTTTGCCTCCCATTTTATTGAGTAGATAGAAACAATCAAAAGAGAATTATTATTTCTATCTGTCTGTTTTTCTCCACATATGTTGCCTTTGTTATTTTGCTGCATATGAGTTCTCTCAAACTCTTTGTTCCCCTCAACTGTCTACCTCCCCCCCAAAAATAATGTGATCACACTCAGTCTTTTCCATGTCAAGAAATCACATTTGTTGTCTTTGACTTTTCTTCCACATCAAATATTCAATTCAAACTTAAATCCTTAAGTCTAACCTCAAAATATATCCAGCAAAATGTAGAATCTGGCCACTTATTACTCATGCCCCTGCCGGTGCCCTTGATCATGCCTCCATAACACAGATGATTGCAACAGCCTCCAATTTAGTCATTCAGTTTCCACCACAGTCCAACAGTGATGCAGTCTATTCTTACAAAACTGCAAGAATGATCCGGGTTAAAATATTTTAGATTGACAGATGATAGGTAGGTAAGTATATAGATATTCAGATAAGATGATTTCTCTGCTTAATACATTCCCTTGTCTTTCACATGTATTCTTTCCCATCCCTGAGGCTGTCTATATTCTGCCTCCTGCTCCCCATACTCTCTCTGAATTTAACTGCTGTTAATCAATTTACTCAGCTATAAGGTGGTNTTTTTTTTTTTTTTTTTGGTTTTTTTTTTTTTTTTTTTTTTTTTGCTATTCCTCCAAAATACCAAACAGTCTTTCCCCATACTGCTCTCACATTGGCTTTGTCTTTGCTTAAGAAGCAGTTAGGTTGCTGGGTGGACTGGGGAGATCTCTGGGCCCTGAGGCCTCTACCCAGGCTGTCCCCCAGGGATGTTGCCAGAGGGTTTTAGTCTCCTGGAAAGAAAAAAATTCAAAGACAGACAGACAGTGTTTGAGTGGTGTAAGTAATATTAAAGTGAGGAAGAGTACAGTCTCCAGATGTGAGAGCAGGCAAGTTCAAAGGAGAGCTGCGCCCAGAGTTTGGGTCTCTATCTTTCATTGACAGTTGTTAACTAAGGAGTGGAACATTTATTACTTGGGAGGTGGGGGATTTCTTCGGGAGCAGGGTTTTGCACCTTTTCTTCCTTACGTGGCAGGGTCTCCAACCTTCTTTGTCTTGGGTCTGTCAGATTTGATCCAGCTTCTTGTGGCCTTGTGTGTGGAGGGCTGCCAGGGCAGTTGCTAACTTTCCTGATAGTGGGTCTCGATTCCCCCTTTGCTGGTTTTCGGACATACTATTAAAGCCTAACTAACTGCCTACTCTAACATTGGCATGACTAGTTCATTCTTTCTTTGTATTGCTTTTCAAATTTTACCTTATTGTTAAGGCTTTTTCTGATCACCTGATATAAAATATCAACATCGACTGTACCTAATTAACCTTTCTGTCCCTCTTACCTTGCTTTACACATCTCAGTGGTACTTACTGCCTTATGTCAGTTCATGTAATCTCTTGCTTGTGTGTTTATTTTTAGCTCTTTTAGACTGAGGTATTTATCTTATTCATTGATGCGAGACTAGCAACTAGAATTGGCCTTGGAATCTTGTAGATGTTAAATAAATATTTATTGAATAAGTGAATAAATAAATGAATAAAAGCCAAGACCTCTCTAGCAATTACAGTCTCCATCAGGTGTCAGTCTCTATGCTTCAAAAGCAGCTGCTGATGTATTTCTCTATCACTGCTCATCGTGATTTATTCATTTCTTTTTAATGTTCTATCTTCACCCACTTCTGCCTCAGAGACTCTAAATGTGTCATTTATTCACCATCAAGAGTCACTCTTTTAACATTTCTATGTGTTTTTACATGCCATCGTTACTCCTGGAATTCATAGGAGTCTTCTCAACTCCCTGGTGATTATATACTCAAGCTTCAATACTTTCTCAATTATCCTTTCTCTGGGTGGCCTTTCCTCGTTTCTTTGTTAGTCAGTAATCCCCCTCCCTGTGCTACTATAGAATTAACACGTTAGTATGATAATTTTTTGATATGATGATAGATTTTATTGTGGGTTAAATTGTGTCCTCTTTCCACCCCCCCGTTCATAGGCTGAAATACTAACCCCCTTTATGTTAGAATCCCCATTATGTTAGACCTTATTTGGAAATAGAGTCATTGCAGATGTAATTGGTAAGTTGAGATGAGATGATAAATCCTGCCAACACTGTGATCACATGGACTTCTAACCTCCAACCTGAGAAATCATATATCTATGTGGTTTAAGCCATCTGGTTTGTGGTATACATTGTTGCACCAGCCCCAGCAAACTAACAAGTTTGTTGGCCTTTACAACTTAGAGATTCCTCTTTTGTGTCTCATTGATCTTTGTATAATTCCTTTCCCTAACTCCACCCAATCCTCAAATCAGACAGTCTCAATGGAATGAATAAATATGAAAAGAATGAGTAAACAAAATGAATAAATATGAAAAGAATGAGTAAACAAATGATAAAGATGGGAAAAAAAAAAACAACAAACATATCCCAGATGATTACTGTGATGAGTTTGTAAGGTATGTGTGAAAAGTGTTGGTGATGCTGCTTCCAAAAAATGTCTTAAGAGGGGCAAAATGAGAGGTGCCTGGGTGGCTCAGTCAGTTAAGTGTCTGACTCTTGATCTTGGCCCAGATCATGATCTCAGGGTTGTGAGATGAGCCCTGCATCAGGCTTCATATTGGACGTGGAGCCTGCTTATGATTCTCTCTCCCTCTTCCTCTGCCCCTCCTCCTGCCTCTCTCTCTTTAAAAAAAAAAAAAGGCAAAATGAGGTGGTATTGTTCTACTGAGTATGCAGACATTTACATTTCTGTGGACTTTTTCAATCCTACAAATTCTCATCTCTCTTGATTGTGTGTACACGAATCCATTCTCTTTTTTTTTTCATATGGTAGTTCTATTTTTAATATTTTGAGGAGCCTTTCATACAGAGGCTACAACAATTTACATTCCCACCAACAGTATACAAGTGTTCTCTTTTCTCCATATCCTAACCAACACTAGTTCTCTCTCTTTTTATTGATTGATTGATTGATTGATAATAGCCCTTCTCACAGGTATGACATCATATCTCATTATGGTTTTGATTTGCAATTCCCTCGTGATTAGTGATGTTGAGCATATTTCTTGTACCTGTTGCTTATACCTATGTCTTCTTTGGAAAAATTTCTGTTCAGTTCCCCTGTCCATGTTTTATCTGGATTGGGTTTTTTTTTTTTTCTTTGTTTGACAATGATTTTAGGGATCTGACTCCAAAAGCAAAATTAAACAAATGCAACTACTTCAAACTAAAAATTTTCTGCACAGCAAAGAAAATTATCAACAAAATTAAAGGGCAACATACTGAATGGGAAAAATATTTGCAAACCATATGTATGATAAGGGCTTAATATCCACTATATATAAGGAACTCATGCAACTCAATAGCAAACAAAACGAATCCATTCTCTTCTTCATAGTTGCTTCAGCATAACCTTTTTGCGTAAAAATCTTCTTGAAAATAATTTCTTCCTGAGTCATTACCTCCAATCCAATTCCTTATCTCCAATTTCCTATGTAAACTGTGACAAATGCCCTGCCACTTCTGTCTGTTCACATTGATTGAATCTCTTTATTGCCCTCTTCAGTGTATATGAGTGTTCATATGCCAAGAGACATCAACCACAGGGTAATGCCTTTTCCTTTATACCTCCAGTTTTAGGAAGAACTAAAGATTTGCTCTGATTTCACTCTACCTTCAAGAAGGAAGTGGAAGAATTTTTGAAAGGAATCAAGAACAAAACATTATTCAGAAATAAAATTATACTGCATGCTCCTCTGATGAACTTCTAAGGAGAAGCAAAGACATTAGTGTAACTGCTGTGTGCTAGATTTTTCTTAGGCCACATTGGATAACTTTTTAGGCTGCTGCTCTTTGTAGGAATGTGTGCAAAATTATTTGTAGGGGAAGCATCCTAATCATCAGGGAGTAGTTAAAAAAAGAATTAGGTTGCACTAAGGTAAATCATCAAACAAGCTGACTGCTTGGGACTATCTTTGGACTAGGGCAATGGAACGATTAGGCCTTACAAATCCTGTTTCACTCAGTAAGACACTATGTAGGGATTTGAAGTCAGAACCCTTGTTGATCATGACGAGTATATTTGCCTGGAAATCAAGCAGACATGCACTTGGAATCCTTAGCAACTGTAGGAAACTATCCGATAGAGTGTATAGGCTTTGGGGGTTATGGTCATTTCATTTATTTCCCATAAAAGGGAAATTGCTAACAGACGGTACCAAATTAAAAACTTTGGTATGGGTTCACTGTATTCTTTTACTCCCTCTGATAGATCCTGCTTAGTTTATTTTATAAATTCTAGCCCATGGACTCTATGTCAATCAGTGTTGGTATTGACTTCTTTCCATTTTTATCATGGATTGCTAAATAAGGAAGTATATTTATGATTATAACAGGAACATAGAATAGTTAGATGGGATGTTTTTAAATAATCGTCTTTTGTTGAATTTATATTTTACGGAAATAAAAACAGAGTACAACTACACTTTAAGAAATGTCTTTTTCAAAGTTATTATAACTTATTAAACACTTGAGAATTATGTTTTGTATAGAAAAGTATTTTCTAAGTCAACTGAAAAGCCATGATGAAAAGACATATTAAGTGAGAGAAAATTATTAGATTTTTCTTGTCTGTATAGCTGCTATGTCACAAGAATAGCATAGAGAAGACTGAGTTGCCTTATTTTTTAGTGCATTCTATATCAATACACAGTTTTAATTTTTTTCTTTAAATCAACGCTTAAGTACATATACACATTGAAAGTTAGTTCTGAAATATAGCTAGAGAATAAACACAGTTCTAAGATAATTGAACAAGATTCTATAAACTAATAATATAAAACTGCAATAACACATAAAAGGAAAATAGTATTGGGACAAATTACCCAATGTACAGGCAACAATTACTTTTAAAAGGCAGTGCTAGCCTATTGTTTGCCTACATATAATATTAAGAAATATAAATAGCATCTGTATAAAGAAGCAACTCTCCATGCTATGCTAAGCTAAATATATCCTGTTCTCTTAAAAAAAAAAGTTAACATACAAAATAGGTTTCTGAGAAAAAAACAAAACAAAACCTCGACACAAATAAGATATACTTGTCACAGAGGATGGTCTATTTATAGCAATTATAGTGCAAGACTTACATGGCTACCAGAGCGAACACTTACTTACTTGGCACCAATTTCCTGATGGAACAGGCTCACCAACTTGTAACCAGGCAACATGCCATCCTAACAGATGGCTCTGAGTATTTGCAGCCAAGACACCATGAATGAACATCAGATGTGTTTGCTGAGGGCAGGAGTCCCAATCAAAAATACCCAAACAGCTGTCTTTTCTAAGGTTATGAACTCAGGGTTGAAGGTACATGCCACTCTTACTCCTTATCTTATGAGATTAAGTTTTCTCAAACCTTGAAGTTGTCTTCTGTTCATAGGAAATAACTTAAGAAATATTCTTTGTACACTGGACAATGGGTATATGTGTCTAATTATATTCAAAGTGGTGTTTTACTTGTAGATATGTTAATGTCAGTTAATATATTGAATGTATGCCCAAGGGAAATAGCATATACACATTCAAAACTGATATTGGTTGATATATATTGCCATCATTGTCATTATTATTTATGGTTTCAAATTAATCTCTTCTTGTCTAGATCCATTTTCTATCAGTTTTTAGGAAATGCAAGACAATCTGAGAATGGTAATCATGATCTTATTCCTTAGAAATTATAAAACCTAATCAGCACATATGACACATCAGTGAAAAAAAAAGGATTCCTTAGGGAAATAGAAAAAGAACTTAAGAAAGCTAACAGGAGAGGTGCCTGGGTGGCTCAGTCGTTAAGCATCTGCCTTCAGCCCAGGGCCTGATCCCAGGACCCTGAGATCACCCCTGTATCTGGCTCTCTGCTCCACTGGGAGCCTGCTTCTTCCTCTCCCACTTCCCCTGTTTGTGTTCCCTCTCTCACTGGCTGGCTCTCTCTGTCAAATAAATAAATAAGTTCTTAAAAAAAAAAAAAAGAAAAGAAGGCTAACAGGAGGAAGAATTATAGTTAATACATGAAAATATATTCAAGTTCATTTTAATTAAAATGCAAAATTGAAGCTATTTGATGAATTAGTCTTTATTGATCAGATTGATTAAAGAATATAAATATTAGTTATCCAGAATTAGAGAATAGTTTTCATCGCTTTCTGTCAGATCATAAACACCACATAGCCTTTTAGGATGTCTATCCAGTCATACACACACACACACACACACACACACGCACGCGCGCATGCACATACACAGATGACAGACAAAATGAGAGTGAGCGAGTGAGAGAGAGAGAGAAGATACGCAGATGGATGTTCTCCAGTCATTTGGCAGTGATTATCTGAAGAGTAATGGGGAAGGTTAAAGGGAACTTCTTAGGTGTTTATTTCTGTTCTTTTTATTTATTTGCTTTTGTAAAATGTATGCATTGGTATTGTAATTCCAAAATTGTGTTTTCAGTAGAATTAAACAAAGATCCCTTGAACTGCACAACATTATGAAAATACATTAGTGTTCTAAACGTATTATAAATCTCGGCTAAGTTTTAATTCAGTGTTCCTCAAACTTCAGCTTGTAAAATAATAATTATGGAGTCTAATAAAATACAGATTCCATAGCTACACTTCCAGGGTTTCTAATCAGTGTATCTGGGGAGTAAACTGTGAACATACATATTAATGAATACTCCAGATGATTCTGATGCTAGTGTCCTCTAACGAACATACTTTAACAAGTACCGTATTGATGAATAAGAATAAAAGAGTCTACAGTAGAGTTTTCTTTTTATTATAATTCACTACATACTTGTCACTTTTAAAGGAAACTGAACTCTGCACAGGGACTATTTCCCCTTAATCAGAGTTTTCTAAGTTATGATATAGAGGGTCTGGGAACATTTTCAGTGTCCTCATAGCATTCACGTTATACTTACATTAAACATTAATCACAATCACATAACTGTTTTTCTACAGATTTGCCTCCTTCTCATAAAATGTGAGCTTTACGAAAGCACGTATGACCCCTCATGTATTCACGGATGTGTCCCAAATGTCTTGCACAGGTTTAGCGCATAAGTGACAAAAATATTTGTTGGATATGGGCAGATGTTTGAAAGTAGGAATAAATGAATGAATGAATTCCTATTAATCTCATATTGTTTTATTTTTATATATGCATTTTGTTGCCTTAACTAGACTCAGAATTTTGAAATCATCCATTTCTTTGTAAACTACAATAAGCACAAATGCAAAAAAAGATTGCTTTAGAGATCAGAAAGAATAACAAAGTACCGAATGTTCTGTTGGAGCTTTTGTTTTATTTAGTGTCACTGAAAAGATAATCTGTCAGTGAATGGAAGGATAAAGAGACAGAACAGAGTAGTTGAAAACGTACAAGTTTGAATTATCCTTCCAGGGTTTGGATTCTGGTCTCAACACTTTTTAGTTTGGTGGTATTAAGAAAGTTTCTTACATCTTCTGTCTCCATTTTTTATTTGTAAAATGTGAATGATAATAACATAGTTATATCTGTAGACTCCTGCAAAGATGAAAAGAATTATTTGTAACCATGCATGACATATATGAACCACTAAATAAATGATAGCCAAATAAATTCTGGGTGATATTAATGAAGGGTCTTCTATATTTATTATTGAATATGTTCTAGAAAGTACCACAATTTCATCAGGTGGGAGTCTATTGAGTAGTTAATAAACCATTGTACACAGGTAGCTTGTCATTTGACCAGTGGACTCCATGCTTTTAGCCAATTAACCTATTAGCTCAGTGGTTGACATTTTTGAGATCCATTGATGCCTTAAATTCATATTCTTCTAGTGTGTATTTTTGAGCATTTGTGCCGTAGGTAAATCCCTACCAGAGAAATACAGAAATAAATAAATGCATAATAACAAGATTTTATACATGCTGTAGGTGATGATACTAATGAATATCAGCAGACATGTTATCTATGTTGAAATCCATTACCCAAATTCTAAATTTATTTTTCAAATGTCTATATATGAATATTTATATATGTAGCAGCTAGCTGTTTACAATCATCTTTCTCTTTCTGTATCTATATAGTCAATATAAACTTAAGGCAATAACCAAGAATGTCATGTTTTTGTTAATACCAAAACATAAAAGAAAATTGCTGTAGTTAAGAATATAACACTGATTTGAAGGTGAAATTCTGGCCCAGTCCTCACTATTATAATAGAGGTAGGAAGGATTATTTGAAAACTTGAGAAGGTACGTTGCTTCCAATAATGGACAAAAACAAGCACATTTTTCTCATGATTCCCAGATTAACTCTTTTTTTTTTTATTAAAATTCTTTTCTTTTCTTTTTTTTTTTAAAGATTTTATTTATTTATTTGACAGAGATAGAGACAACCAGCGAGAGAGGGAACAACAAGCAGGGGGAGTGGGAGAGGAAGAAGCAGGCTCATAGCAGAGGAGCCTGATGTGGGGCTCGATCCCATAACGGGGATCACGCCCTGAGCCGAAGGCAGACGCTTAACCGCTGTGCCACCCAGGCGCCCCCCCAGATTAACTCTTGAAGTTCTTCTACAGCCTCATGCCTTCGACGTGGAGTCTTCTAGCAAGAACTCCTTCTACAGCTCCATGACCTCACTTTCTCAGGTGCTAAGGCCCACTGTTTTCACTTCCACCAGAAATGGCTCAGGAGCCATGTGTTTAATTCAGAGAAGGAGGAAGAAGAAAATAGATGAGAGACAACAATCTTTGATACATAACCATTTCTCATGCAGTCAGAACTTACCATAGCTTCATTTCCATGAATATTTTTAGGTAGTAATTGAGTTCCCATAGTGCCATAGTGCCAAGACAAAGTAAAGATGAAAGGGCAAAAGAAATAAGATAAAGATACTAAGGGAATTGATTTAAAAAAAAATTCTGAGAGCAGCAGAAATTTATATTTCTGATGTCAATTTCAATTGTTCCAGTGAGAAAACCAAGCTAGAGAAGAAACTTCTCTTTCAGTTTTAGTTTTTTGCCTTTATTTCTTGTAGACTTTTATAAGTTAATGATTTCTCAAAGTTCAGATAGTCAGAATTTGGGAAGCATCTTTTGGAAATGTGGCTATTCAAATGAAAAGATATGTAGGTTTACAAATTGGACTTGTAACTTATTACTTATAATATTGTTTTTTTCATGTTTTTTCCAGGATGTCCCCTTAGAAATACCTAAAGGTGCATCTGTGTAAAGACAAGAGAAGAATTAAAGTGATCTCAAAGTGAGTGAGTATAAAGAAAAGTACAATATATAATTTGACTCTGTGATTAACAGTTGCTAAAAAGAGGTTATTAGTTAATTACTTCATAATCTTTGTTATTAATGTAAATTATATTTTGTGGTTCTGTTCATTCTAGTTCTTCATACAAATCATGTTGTTGTTCTTAATACAATTTTTTTTTCATTCTGGTTCAGTTAGTCTGATTAGTTTTCTATATTTCCGTGTTTTATGTTGTTTTAATATCGGGTGATTTCAAGCTAAACAGTCAGTTTTCGGTTTGAAGCTATTAGGATGGATTTAAGTCCTTCTGAATGATTCTGTCTTTAGTTACTTAAAGCCTAACCCATACATACTTTCTTTTTTGATAGAACTCAGCAAGTATTTTTATACAAACTCAGTTTATCTTATTAATTACACAAATATGTGTAGTAGTAACATTTTCTGAAGTGTGATTCTTAAATGGAAAGGTTTTGGATGTAATCCTTACAAAAATATCAGGAAAAGTTTCCTAGAAATGGTGTCTCTTTGTTTGAATGTTGTCAAAAGACTAATTTGATTCTTTTCTCTCTATAAGGGGATTCATTAGGCATGCCTTCACTCTGTTATAAACAATCCTGGCTCACCTAGTCTTTGCTCTCTACCAGGGTCACGTTGGCTCTATTGGCAGTTATGATAAATTGTCATCCATCTATATATGTTGTTGCTCAATAAAAAATTGTGACAATTTAAGGCCAGATACCTGAAAAAAGAATTGACATAAAAAGGCTTGTGAATGTGTTCATCAATGATCGCTTGACCTAGGTATTACTCGACAACTTCAAATGTGTTTTCTTCTCCACTTTTAGAATCAAAAGGTTGTCATCAAGGGACATGTATTTTTTTTTATCTCAACTAAGTATTTTTTAAATAGCATTTTTCATTCATTGACTGTTTACTATATACCAGGTTCTGTTCTGATATATATATATATATATAACCTTTAATCCATTCCATGAATTTGATAATATTATTATCTCTACCCTATGGATAAAGATTCTGAGTGCAGTGTGAGATCTCACAGCCAGAAAGTGCTGAAAATAAGTTTCAAATCCATGTATCAGTACTCACATGCTATGCTACAAACCAGTATGCAACACAGAAAGTCCTTATATATTAAAGGAATTCTATCTATAAAGCATTTTAATGATTCTTCATATGCAACATGACTAATAAAAGTTGATGGCTTTTCTTGACAGTAGTTTCTAAGACGGATGAGAGCAGAACTCTCTGGTTAACTAATCACAAGACAGTTTATAAAACGATAGCAACAGAATAATAGATTGGTTGAACACTTTATAATCAGGTGGGAAGAAGGGGAGATTTTCACATTAAAATGTAATTTAGGGAAGCAGAATTTATGGTAGTACATGAGGAGTAATATTTAAATATTAAATATTTTAAGACCTCAAATTTATATTTAATTTAGATGGAGAAATGACTATCAAGATTAATTTCACTAGCAAAATGGCAGCTCCTTATTTCATTATTAAACTAGTAATAATACTACACTTGACTCTTTTATTCTCTCAACAAATATTTATTGAATTCCTACTATTATATCAGTCACTACTCAAAATTTTGTTGTTTCAGCTGGAGCAGGATAGACAGGATTTTCATTTTATTTTGGAAGCATGCAGAGAATGGATAGTCAAAAAATAAAAATAAAAAAGAGGGAGGGAATTTTCAGTGGGGATGTTATAGTAACAGCAACTTTTATTGCATTCTTAAAAATGATAGACATTTTTTTATGTTATTTACATTCATTTGATCTTCACAACCACACTATCAGGTTGGAAATGCTATCATTCATATTTTTCAGGTTAGGAAACACAGGCACATATACATTAAATATTAAATAGTGAGGGTGAGCCAGGAAATAGTTCTTTTTGTTTTAATTGATAGACTTAATTGTTTTAGTTTTAGATTTGAAGAAAATTGAGCAGATAATACAGAGAGTTCGTCTATACCCCCTCTCTCATTCACTCACAAGTTTTCCATATTTTTAACATATTGCATTAGTATGGTATTTTTGTTACAATTGATGAAAGTATTGATGTATTATTAACTAATTAATACATTATTAACTAAAGTCCATAGCTGACCTTAGGACTCATTCTTTGTGTTGTACAGTTTTATGAGTTTTGATAAATGCATAATGTTGTATATATACTATTTCAGTATCACAGAATAATTTTGCTGTCCTACCACATTATTTATCCCTCTCCACTTCTTTTTGACAACTGCTGATCATTTACTGTTTCTGTAGTTTTAGCTTTTACAGAATGTTATATAATTAGAACTTTATACTGTTTTGCTCAAGCTGTTATAACAAAAATATCATAAACAGGTACCTTAAACAACAAATGTTTATTTCTTATGTTTCTGGTGGCTGAGAAGTCTAAGATCAAAGCACTAGCAGATTCAGTGTCTGATGAGAGCCCCCTTCTTTGTTTGTAGGTGAATATCTTTTCCCTATGTCCTCACATGGCAGAAGGGGGGAGAGGAGCTTCTTTTTATGAGGAAACTGAACCCATTCATGAGGGTTCCACACCCATGACGTAATCATCTCCCAAAGGCCCCACCTCCAAATAACATAATGTTGAGGACTAGGTTTTTATATATGAAATTCGTAAGGACACATTCATGCTATAGCATACAGCATGTAGCTTTGGTAGACTGCTTCTTTCACTAAACAACATGCATTCATCCTTTCTTTTTATTGTTGAATAATACTCAATTGTGCCGATGTACCATAGTTGTTTATTTACCCTTTTTTTAAAGATTTATTTATTGCATACGCTTATGTGAGCAGGGGAGGAGCAGAGGGAGAGGGAGAGAGAATCCCCAAGCAGACTCCTCACTGAGCACAGAGCCCAACGCAGGGCTTGATCCCAAGATACTGAGATCATGACCTGAGCTGAAATCAAGAGTCGAATGGTTAACCCACTGAGCTACCCAGGTGCCCCTGTTTATTTACCTTCTGAAGGACATCTTGGTTGGCTCCAGTTTTTGTCAATTATGAATGGGTTTGCTGTAAACATTTGTGTGCAGGTTTTTTCTGACTACCAAAGAGTGCAAGTTCTGGATTGTATAATGAGACTCTTTAGTTATCTAAAAAATTGCCAAATTATTTTCCAAAGTGGCTGTACTACTTTACATTCCCACCAGCAGTAAGTGAGAGTTTCTGTTGCTCTAACTCCTATCCAGTATTTGGTGTAGTCATTTTTTTTTTTTTTTTAGGTTTTATTCTTTCTCAGAGCTATAGAGTGGTTTGCAATCCCCGAATGACATATGATGATGAAAACCTTTCCATACGCTTATCTGCCTTTTGTATATCTTCTTGGTGAGGGGTCTGTTCAGCTCTTTTGCCCACTTTTTAATTGGGTTGTTTTTTTTCCAACTTGTTTCTTGTGGCCAAAATCTTAACCATTAAGTTTTATTGTCTTGTAGAGTGCTGTGTAGACAATGAAACAGGGAAGGGAATGGAAGTAATTTGGAGGATGAAACTCTGCTTTATATTTTACATAGGAATGTCATGGAAGGCCATTCTGAGGAGGTAACATTTGAATTGAGATCAGAATAATGATAAAATCCAGACCTGAAAATACTGAGGAGTAGAGGGAAATTTTTCATTAATCACTTTGAGTTAACAGTTTCCTACGTCATGAAATAAAGATATCCTGGTTAAGATATACTCTCTGTTTATGTCAATTAGATAGACAGAATCACTGAATAATTATCTTTAAATTGAGCATCGAATTATGTGGACTCTTTGTACATCTTTCTTCTAAACTAGCATATAGACTTTGAATATCTGGTATCATCGTAGATGTATTGTTAGTGGAATTTACAGAAACAATTTATATTTTTGTGTCTTCTTATTTTCAAATGAGTATTTTTCTGATTAAATTTCACAAGAAAACTAAATACTATTTAAAATACTTACACATACACACAGACCTTTCTCCAATTAATGCTTAATTTGCAAAAGAATCACATCCTGTCTGCGCCTGGGTGGCTCAGTTGGTTAAGCGTCTGCCTTTGGCTCAGGTCATGATCCCAGGACCCTGGGATGGAGCCCCATGTTGGGCTCCCTGCTCAGTGGGGAGTCTGCTTCTCCTTCTGCCTGCAGCTCCCCTTGCTTGTGCTCTCTCTCTCTGTCTCTCAAATAAATAAATAAATAAAATCCTAAAAAAAAGAATCACATTGCATGTATTGTTTATTTTATTTTATTTATTTTATTAAAGATTTATTTATTTGAGAGACAGCACAAGTGTAGGGGGCAGGGAGAGGGAGAGAGAATCTCAAGACTGCATGCTGAGTGTGGAGCCCAACACAGGCTCAATCCCACGACCCTGAGATCATGACCTGAGCCAAAACCACAAGTCGGAACCTTAACCGACTGCACTTCCCAGTTGCCCCTTGTTTAGCATTTTAGTTGTGAGCCACCAAACTGAAATTGGTCAATTTAAGCAGAAAAGAAATGTATTAAGTGATGGTTGTTACATAGATCATAAACGTTTCAGAAGGGCCAAAAAACTGGTTACAGAGACTATGTAGACTGGACTGTTTCCTCCAAATCCTGTCACCTCACTAGTTGAGAAGACAGTACTGCCACCACTCTGGTGACATCATGCGTGGAATAATGTCAGTACAATCCTTAACAATGTTGCCCTGGAAACTGTAGTCACTGAACTTCCTCCAATTTTTTTTTCTTTTTTCTGTTCTGTATATCTTTTGCTTTGCATCCCAAGCTTCAGACTGGGGAAGCAGGTATTTCTGATTGGTAGAGCCTAGGTCATGTGTCCACACCCTGGCTGAAGGGAAGCTCGGTAAATGAGTCAATTATTTGGCATTTTAAACTTCCTTAACATGAGATATGGGAGAGTGGTAGAGTGTTCTCCAAACTTTGACAAGACTTCAGGTGTGAATGGCCTGAAAGAATAATAGCTCTCTACATAGTACACTATATTTCATAATACATTTTTCCAGAAAAATATATGCTTCATTTTCTGATATTATTGTGTTATCTTAGAATTTTTAGTATGATAGTTAAGAAAAAGTGTCTATAATTTCTTCCTACCTTGTGTATGCCCCTTTATAATATAGCATTCCGTCTCTTCTATAAAGAGTAGATTTCTCTATTAGTCTGAATCAGTTGCTTTGGACAGTAGAAACTTAGAAATGCTGTAAGGGAGGTTTGAGAAGTGCCTGTGCGTTTGGGCTTACTCTTTTGATAATCTTGGCAACCTTTTAGCCAACATGTGAACAAACTTGGACAGCTAGCTATGTAACAAGTGACATGTATCCCAGTCATCCAGTTGTTTGCCAGGTGATGGCAGATGCATTAGGAGACTAGATGACATAATAGAAAGCAGCTGAAGACTAATCCAAATTATTCAACCATAGAAATGAAGAATAAATAGAGTGTTGTTTTAATCTACTAAATTTTAGGATGGTTTGTTTTCAGCAAATGCTATTGTACACATTTAGTGTTTACTCCTTTCCCTATATCACAGAGTTGTTTTTCTCCCTCTAAATTGAACCTCATCTGGTATATTTCAAGTAAATAGCTAAAAATTAACTGTTATTTTTAAGTGTACATGACATATACCAGACTTGGTTTATAAAGTAACTTTATGGAAGACAGTGTATTTATTTCATCAATATGAGATATCATATACATTTTTT
>NC_048228.1:83849598-83855612 GCF_002007445.2 Ailuropoda melanoleuca | reverse complement strand
ACACCCAGTAGTGCAATGGCTGGGTCATAGTGTAGCTCAATTTTTAACTTTTTAAGGGACCTCCACACTGTCTTCCAGAGGGCTGTACCAACTTGCATTCCCACCAACAATGTAGGAGGGATCCCCTTTCTCCACATCCTCTCCAACAATTGTTGTTTCTTGCCTTGTCTATTTTNCCAACAATTGTTGTTTCTTGCCTTGTCTATCTTTGCCATTCTAACTGGCGTAAGGTGGTATCTCAGTGTGGTTTTGATTTGAATTTCCCTGATGGCTAATGATTTTGAACATTTTTTCATGTGTCTGTTAGCCATTTGTATGTCTTCATTGGAAAAGTGTCTGTTCATATCTTCTGCCCATTTTTTGATTTGTTCATTTGTTTCTCCTGTATTGAGTTTGAGTTCTTTGTAGATCTTGGACACCAGTCTTTAATTGAAAAGCTTAGTTGTTGACACTACTTCATATAATTATATATATTATGACTCACAAAACATGAAAAACAATTTTAATTCTTAAATTTGCAAACTATGACCTATGTCATGTAGTAGATCAGTGACCAATAATCCCATAGAGATTTTTATTCCTATTTGTACAGATGACAAAATTGATATCCAGAATTATCAAGATGCTTATCATGTAGACGACCTTAAACTGCAATTCTTGTGTTTTGGTAAGTTCTTTTATTTCCCTAAGATTTTATAGNAATTCTTGTGTTTTGGTAAGTTCTTTTATTTCCCTAAGATTTTATAGCCTCTTGCAGAATAGGATTTATCTGTATGTTACCTTAAATTTTCCCATTCCAGTGGACTACTAAGCTTAAAAGTTGAAATATGAATCATTATGTCAATAAATGAAGAAGCCATACAAGAGTTACAGTTCTATGGTTTTTGGTCAATCATAATTCAGCAATTTGATGCTTAAATTTCCCTCAAAGACTGAGCTTTTCCAGTCATAAAATGACTCCTGGAAAAGAAGCATAGCTCTAAAATAAGATACCATTAAAACAAAACAAAACAAACCAAGAAAAAAAATGTTGTTGGGTCTAATTAATACACAGTATGGTCAAAGATGATTGCCTGTTAAATAAACCAGACAAGATTCTCATTAAAAAAAAATAAAATAAATATAATAAATGTATTTATGTGGTGTAAAATCTCAGTTTTAAAATCTTGGAAACATTAAATAAATCTTCAGATAATTAATATATTCTTTATGTTTAGTGACTATTATGCACTGCACATATGTAATAGCAGTTAATATGAAAGAGCTCTTAGGGATACATAAACATGGAGTAAAATGTGTACACTTCACTGCTTATAGAGAATAATTTTTAATGATTTTCTATAGCTAACTAGTAGATATTTTAGCATCTTTTTTAAAAAAGATATTATTTATTTATTTGAGAGAGAGTGTGTGCAGGATTGTGGGGTGGAGCAGATGGGGAGGGAGAGGGGAAGGGAGAGAATCTCAAGTGGACTCCACCCTGAGCATGGAGCAGGTGCTGGGCTAGATCTCACGACCCTGAATCATGATCTGGGCCAAAACCAAGAGTCCGATGCTCAAATGACTGAGCCACCCAAGCACCCTGTTATTTTAGCACCTAACGTGCTTCAGATCTTAGTCCAATAATTGTGCTTTTTTGCTTTCTGTGCCACCAAAACTTTGGAATGGTTATTCTTTCCTGGGACTTATTGATATCCATCACCAGGACTGAAATGGATAAATATACTCAGTTTGCTTGATAATAAGAAATTGACTTTTAAACAAACTCCAAGTAACTGCATGCCACTAGGACCAAATATTAAAATGGACTGTGGGATTAGGCTAACCTAAAGGATACTCAAAACTATGATGCCAACATAAGCAAAATTCTGTAGTGTTTCCTGGGAGTTAACCAAAAAGTTAGAAATTATTGCTTTAAATAGCAATAAAGTTTTTAATTAATTCAAATAATGAATTCACCAGCATATCCCATTTCTCAAAAATCTGTATGCATGCACTATGCTATATAAAGGAAATATAATAGACTGTGTTTCCCTTAGGAATTTTCGTAGACATGTTAACTTATTTTAATATCAAGAATTATTTAATATTGCCATCAAGAAGTGAAATATTTAGGTTTGAGTTGTCTTTTCTTGTTCAAATTACTATCCAGCATCCCACAACAGCAGTGTGACTAACTTTCCCCATAAGGACCCAATGAGTCTGGATGGTATTGATAGGTACTTAAACTATCTGCCGAAGATCCAAGAATGATAAGAATTTACCACTCAGACTCCCAAAAGTAATTTCCAAGATTCATATCAATTGCATGATTGTTATAAAGTAATCTCTTCAACACTTTACATTTTTGAAATTTTATAGATAAATTCAGTCCACTAAAATTCCACTTGAGCCTATTTAATTTCCTATGATTTGGTTACATTAGCAAAAGGATTTTGTTTGGGTTTGGGGGTTATGCTTGAATAAGACTCAAGTTAATCATTTAGGTACTTAAATGTTCTTAACTCAAGGATTTCCCCTGACAGTCATTTTAAGAACAGCTTTATATTATTCAACTCATCTATTCCTCAAAAAATGAATGCAAGGAAATTTCATTCTGCTCAGATTTTCCTGTTTTGTCACCAAAATGCATTCCTCAGGGCCATTTTCATTTACAAAGGCCTATATGCTGCATGGATTTAAGCACCTGTATTTCTCAGCTAAAGGTCAAAGGGTGTTAATTACAGCTCCATAATTGTTCTCAACCTTCATTAACAGACACCATATTATACTGACGGAAAGCTCTGCTTAATCGGGCTTTGCTAAAATTACTCAAGTAGGTTATCAGGATGAAAGAACAGGGAAGCTAGAAGTATGCCTGAGGGAGAATGTGCCCCGATGTTATCTATCTTTCTGACTCCAAAACCTAGGTTGCACTGACAGATCTTTGTTAAGAGA
This sequence comes from Ailuropoda melanoleuca, assembly GCF_002007445.2. NCBI lineage: Eukaryota > Metazoa > Chordata > Mammalia > Carnivora > Ursidae > Ailuropoda > Ailuropoda melanoleuca. Next base: position 83,852,675 of record NC_048228.1, on the reverse strand, counting down.
AAGTTCAGACTTACTATTAGATTTTATTTTTAACATTAGAATTTGATGGTTTCAATTATTGAAGATAAATGAAAGCACAACCTGTTGCAAAAGGATTTCAGCAAGGATGTCCCATTTCTTCAAATATAGATTTAAACTTTCTATCCAATATTTGAAATGTCTAATGCTATTCAGACTTACGTTGATGACACTTTTGTGGATTAATCCCTCAAAAACTTATTTTTGAGATATAGCAGAGTATCTATATTATAAAACAGTCTTTGCATTTTTAATTTGTAACTACACATATCAACTACCTAATCCATGTTGACTTAACTCTGTTAAACCACTTTGAAAATATTATGAAACAAAAAGCACTAAATTTTCAAGTACCTCATATCTGATACATACACACACACACACACACATTTGACATTTATCAAAGGAAGATTCTGCTTTAAAAATGTATATATATGAGTGTGTATGCACATGGTGAAATTACTGTATAAATTAATATTCACTCAATTCAAGCTAAAAAAAAATCTCTTCGTTGTTGTACTACAAACGCCACTAAGCTAAATCCTAAGAGGCTATAAAAATATATTAAAACACAATTCTCTTAAGTTGATTACTTTTGAACATATACATATTTTTATAAAAGCAGGCAGAATATGATGCATTATTTTGATGATATAAAATTTTATGGAGCTGCAGATAAATGAGTAGTTAATTTTTGCTGGGGAGTCATGAACTTTTAGGTAATTCTTCTCTAAGGGGATAATATTTGAGTCAAATTTTTAAAAAATGAGTAAAAATGTCTCACTGATGGCATTTGGCAGTAACATTTCTTTCTTCATTAAAAGAACCACATGAGTATGGGAAGATATTCGAAAGCGGGCGTATGTAATTAGATATATGTGAACATTCATTCCAAACCACCAGGGCCATGGTGATTCTCAATATACAGGTAACAGGAAAAAGTACAACCAAGAGTAAGGCAGAATGGAGATGACATTTCAACAGCAACAAGAGAACAAGAATATAGTAATTCAAGTATAAGTTTTTTATCATGATGATTATTAGGAGAGTGAAATATTTCAAGCTGGGGAGTGACATGATCCCATTTTGGTTTCCAAATAATCACTGATTCTGTAATTAAGATTGTATGGGAGGAAGGTGAAGGTGAAGACTGAAGATTCCCTTTGCATATTGTTGCTGAATTCAGTTGAAAAACAAAGGTAACTTGACCTAAGGTAATGGCAGTGGGAATTGACAAACATGGACTGATGATAATTAGAGTATTAGAAAGATAAGACTTAGAAATTGATTAAATGTGCTATCAAAATATAGGAAAGGTATCATTCCAAATTATCACATTTTAATATATTACTATTTTATTTCTTGCGTGGAGTTTCCTCTCCCCTTTCCTTTACCACATTACTCTTCCTGCAATTTCTAAATTAGAAATCTCATTTTATATATATATCTATAGAGAGAGAGAGAGAGAATATGATATATGTAATACATTATATATACAATAAACTGAGAATTAAAGAAGAACAAAAGAATAGATAGTAAGACTGGATTCTTGGTACTTTGACCCTAGGAATAGATTTTTAAAACTCTGTTCCTACCCTATTAAAATCATGTGCCATATTAACATTAGGGAGAGATCTGTAAATGGTGATATAAAGTAAGATTGTTAATTACTTTACTTCCATAGATGTTTTGTCACCAGTTTATGTGAAGAGCCACATGCCAGAAATTATATTACAGGTTTGCCTTTAGCTTATAATGTGGTGTTAATCCATCATCAATATATTCATCAACCTGTCCGTACCAGTTAACAGTGTGAAAGACATTCAGTATTTGAACTTAATATTTTTTTTAAAAAAGCCCATGGACGTTGCTTATGAAATTCATAGGAAAGTATTCTTTGTCACAAAATTGAATGTGCAAGGATAAGTTTGATATGGTGTCAGTGCATCAAAATAACACATTTCATGCTGTGTGATAAAATTTTCACCACTGCCAACCTCTGAGAAAAATAATATTTTAACAGGTTTACAAGAAAGCAAAACATGCTTCATTATCGCTTTGAATATTTCATGAGATCAAAAGATGCATGCTTTTTTCCAAGGAAAAATCTGTTTCATTACTGAGAAAAACTTGTTTAGGTTTAAAAAGGTCAACATTTTTGAGATAAATGTTATATTTTCACTTAAAAAATAAGAATTTCTAAATTTTTTCCAATGTTAAGCCCATATTCTAATAGTTGCAATAAAATTGCATTTGTAGATATTCCATTTTGAATCAACACTTCGAATGAAAAAATTGGGCATTTTTTAAATATAGACAAGAGAAACTAATGTTATGATAGAAATTAATTTTAGCATCTCATGTGATGTGATGTGTTGTAGCCATTAGATAATGATATATCTCCCATCTAAGACTTCCCCCCCAGCTAACTGTATGATTTTAGATAAACTATTTCACTTTCCTAGGCCCTAGGCTAGTGCTGCCATAGCCAAACACCACAGAGTACCGGTTCACAGAAGAGAAATGAATTTTCTCACAATCCTGGAGGCTGGATGGCGAAGATCAAAGTGTCAGCAGGGTTGGTTTCTTCTGAGGCCTCTCTCCTTGGCTTGAAGATGGTCATCTTATGTTCTTACTTGGGCTTTCCTCTGTGTGCGCATGTTCCTGGTGTCATTTTTACCCTGTTCTTACAAGGACACCAGTCTGATTGGATCAGGACCCACACTAAGGGCCTCATTTTAACTTAATTACCTTTTTCATTATCCCATCTCCAAATACAGTTACATTCTGAGGTACTGGGAATTAGGACTTCAACATACAAATTTTGACGGGGACACAAGTCAGTCCATAACAGCCCTAGTTTCTCTAGAATAAAAAGAAGCAGAAACATCATCTTAAAAATTACATTAATATAAGCAGTAAACAGCACTACATTTAACTGATCAATCCAACTTGACAACTAACAAAATTAAATTAGACTTTAACATAGCTGCAAATATAATTTTCTGAAAGATTATTGAAAAATGACAATTTTGTTTTCATTTGTACTGCTCAAAAAA
>NC_048228.1:83777698-83849498 GCF_002007445.2 Ailuropoda melanoleuca | reverse complement strand
AGGAAAAATGGGAGTGTGAAGTGGAAGCAGCCCTGAAATCCTTTAGGTTCTCTCCAACACCTCAAAGATACTTCTTTAGGTATCTCCAATACCTCAAATATACTCCCTTCTAATGTTTCAATCTACCCACGGTATGTAGTTTCTTTCTTCATCATTCAATAGTGTTTTTTATTCTTCTTCTGGTTTTTCATTTGGATAAAACAAATACTATTATGAACTGGCAATGAAAATTTGGTAATTTACCAGCAAAGAAATGGAGTAAAGACACATCATGTAGAACTCCCTATGCCTCTGATGAATTAGTTGTCAAAGAGAGTTGTGAAAGGGGAAGAAAACATGAAAGATCATGGGAGGAGATAGAGCATAAGCAAGGGCACAGGGTCTAGGGGTACAAGCCATGGACTTAGAAGAATTCACTGGAGAGACACACATGACAAGGAATAGAGGTACTCCTTCCTTTAGGGGGAAGGTCTCAGGATCAGAAACTCAGCCAGATTCCTGGATCTACTCTAAAGTAGGTGAAATAATAAATTGGGAGCAAAACATATTCCCCAGGCTACTTTCTCATTCTCTTTTCTCAATAATTCACCTGATTCATTTTTTATTTTTTCAAAAAGAATTAGATTGAACCTTATGAGGTTGCTGATATGTTCCTGTTTTTTTTAAAAGGTTATTTATTTATTCATTTATTTTTAAAGATAGAGCACGGGGGGAGGGGCAGAGGGGGAGGAAGAGAGAGAGTCTCAAGCAGACTGCACACAGTGTGGAGCGATTCGGGGCTTCCTCTCATGACCCTGAGATCACCTGAGCTGAAACCAAGAGTCATATGCTCAACCAACTTAGCCACCCAGGCACCCCAATATATGCCTGGTTTTAACTTTAAAAAGTGTCAATTTAATATAGTTCAACCTACTCTCTCGGGACCTACTATGTGTCAGGCACTGGGCTAGATGTTGGATATGTCCTAATGAATAAGGTGAACATGGTCCCTCTGAGCATGAAATGTACAGTCTAGTGGGGGAGGAGAAACATTATAAAAACATAATCCTAAAGTGTGATAGAGAAAAAGATTCTGTGAGAGATAGCATGAGGGGCTAGATGAAGGAATGAGAGAGGGACTCTCAGAAGCCATGATATTAAGTTGAGTCCTAAAAGGTAAATAAGAGCCGGGGGGAGTGGTTAGCCTTCCAGAAGGAGAAGTATGTTGTGCACAAGCTCTAGAGCAGGAAAGTCCTTGGCCCATTTAGAAACAAAGGAGGTCAGTGTGGCTGGAGCTTATCAATAGAGGGGGAGAGTAGCCTTGCTGAGTGGGAGAAGTGGCCATGAGCTGGGTCTTGGAGAGCCTGAAGGCCATGGTAAGGATTTGTTTTAAGTATTTAAATGCAATGGAGGCATTTAAGGGTTATAATTGAGGGAAAGAGCATGTTCTAATTCTCCTTTAAAATACTACTTGATATTAAGGAGAGCACATGTTGGGATGAGCACTGGGTGTTATACGCAACTAATGAATCATTGAACACTACAACAAAAACTAATGATGTACTATATGTTGGCTAACTTAACGTAATGAAAAATAAGAAAAGAAAACACTACTTGGTTTGAGGCACCTGGTTGACTCAGTTGGTTCAGCATCCGACTCTTGATTTTGGCTCAGGTCATGACCTCAGGGTTGTGGGATTGAACCCTGTGTGGGGTTCCGCACTCAGTGGGGAGTTTGCTTGGGATTCTCTATCTCCCTCTTCCCCCCCTCAAATAAATAAAAATAAATCTTTAAAAAATTTTTAAAAATAATACTTAGATTGCTAGGTGGAGACTGGATTGGAAAAGGACAAGAGAAGAAACAAAGAGACCACTTCAGTGATCACTTAGTGAATCTGTGAAAGATACAAAACAATTATAAAACATAATCCAAGGCATCACAGGGGCAACAGAATGTGAGGTGCCTGGGAAGGTCCACTATTGCACATACCAACTTCTGAGAAAAAAGAAATGCAAGAACTCTGAAGTTCTGTCAGCCTAATAGGAATAAGAAAAGGGTGGTACTCAAAGAGCCAGGGAAGCTGTCATGAGGAAGAAGAATCTAGGTCGAGCCTTGAAATATGAGGAGGATGGAGAGAAGTTCTGGAAAGGGCTGGTGAGGGAGAGAGAGTAGCTTGGTAGAGGTCATGAGCCTGCTAAGTGAGCAAACAGTGCCCCGTTGAAGTCTCCACAAACCTCAGTAGATTCAAAGCTAAAACAACTCAAGTGTTTGCTTTTCAGAGATGTTATTCAATAACATGCAAGGCTGATTTTCAATCTACTTTTGGAGGAAAGGATGTCCCCAACACATCTGGGACTGGTCCATGAAGCAGGGCAAGAACCTGTGAAAGGAGGTGTTATTAATGTGACAAAAGTGAAAAAAATTTTTTTTATTTTCCTGGAATTCTCTCCACATGGTTCTGTTCCTCATTAACTGGTTTCTTGAGCATCTCTGGGCACAGACCCACATGACTTCCACTTAATCCTCGTGAATGGTCTTACTAAACTCTGGAGAAACTGCCCTTTCTTTTGATTTTTAATCCCAGGGCTCCAGGAATCCCTCAGGTTTTTATAAGTTGGGGAGCTTCTGTGAATCATATTCATTATCTTGCTCTCTCTCTCATTCTCTCTTCCCTCTGAATGTTAGCATTTTCTGGACTACTTTAGTTGTGGGCTTTTTTTTAATGTCCTGCCTATCCTTCCAAAGGTTATTCAATATATATCCTGCTGTTGATCTCCCACTCAGGGCTTATTGCAGGTACAGAGAGTATCCTGGGCCATTCCTGTTTCTGAGGCTTCCAGTATAGTGTATGCTTATCCAACATCAGCTTCTCCTTTCTTCTCTTAACAAAACTCTGAACATCTAAATGCATCCCCCACCTCTCCTTACTGATACCTTCAGGAGGCAGGCCCTAGTAATTCTGAACCTGTCAGGATTTGGAATTTCTCTAAGGATTGTTACTGGTTGAAGTTGACTGATGATCTTAAAATGGCCCAGTTAGATTGAAGGGGTCTTATATTCCATGGTTGGGAGAAAGAATTTCCTTTCTCTCCTGAGGAACAAAACCAGAAAAGAATGTATTCTCAATCACCATAACAGCCATCTTGTTGCATTGGGAGTAACCACCAGCCTTAGGATGAAGCTGACACTAGGCAGGGTAGAAGTTAACCAGAGATTCAAGAAATCTGGGTCCTTGGTGACATCTTGAATCAATCAGCCTGAAGCTTGTTTTACCTATTTCTGCTCTTTCTGCTATCAGAAATCATAAACTTCCTTAATATTTAAGCAAACTTTAGTCAATTATTCTTTACATACAGCATACATACATACATAGGATACTGCCTACCTAATATAATTATAACAACAATATTAGAGAATTTTCCATTTCTTTCTATTCAGAACTACTCCGTTATTTATAATGGCCGGATAGGTTTCCAAAGTATTAATGCATCTTACGTATTTATCTTTCCCTTATTTATAAGTATTAAAGTCATATCCAGTTTTTTTAAATGCTAAAATAAACATCCTGCTATTGCATATACAATTGACCCTTGAACAACATCAGTTTTAATGGTGTGGGTCCACTTATAGCTGGATTTTTTGCAGTATGGTACTGTAAATATATTTTTCTCTTCCTTATGATTTTTTTAAAAGATTTTATTTATTTGAGAGAGAGAGCACAAGCGGGTGGGGGCAGGGAGAAGCAGGCTCCCCGCCGAGCAGGGACTAGAGCCCAGGACTCTGGGATCATGACCCCAGCCAAAGGCAGACGCCTAACAGACTGAGCCACCCAGGAGCCCTTCCTTATGATTTTCTTAATAACATTTTCTTNGCAGACGCCTAACAGACTGAGCCACCCAGGAGCCCTTCCTTATGATTTTCTTAATAACATTTTCTTTTCTCTAGCCTACTATACTGTAAGAATACTATATATATATATATATATATATATATATATATATATTTATACTAATATATATCTATATAGCATATGGAATATGTGTTAATTGACTCTATGTTTTTGGTAAGACTTCCAGTCAACAGTAGGCTATTAGAAATTAGGTTTTTGGAAGTCAAAAGTTATATGTGGAATTTCGACTATGCAGGGTGTCAGCACCCCTAACCCCTGTATTGTTCAAGGGTCATCTCTATTTATATACTTGCACATTTGGATGTTTTCACAGCTCAGATACAGATCATTTGTATGATTTCTCACCTGGAATGTAGTCATCAGCATAGAATTTCTGGTTGAAGACTATAGAACTGTTTTAAGACTTTTGATACATATTTTCAAACTATCTTTCAGAAAAGTTGAACCAGTTCTCATTCTCACCAGCATTGTATGAAACTGCCCATGCTCTTTTATGTTTTCACTGTATGAAAGATCCCTTACCTCTAGGTATAAATCACTAATAATGGCGTGGATTCAAAGATCACATTGTGTTCAAAATCGAGCTCTACAACTTAATAGTCACGTGGCTTTGGGTATGTGGTTCATTCTCCTTAACTATAAAATGGTCTAACAATAGTATCTGCATGCAACTTATGTGGTTAGGGAAATTGAATAAGACATGAAAAATATTTAGATTATAATGGTCAACAAATGTTGGCTGCTATTAAAATTATTTACCAACTTGTTATTTGAAAATGTTTTCTTGTTCTCATTTGCATATCTTTGATTACAAATGAAACTGGACATTTTTTCCATGTATCTATCAGTCAGCTGTAAAATTATTTACCTTTTATTTTTTTCCATTTTGATATTTCTGTTTGCCCTTCCTTGATTGATTTAAACCAATTTACTATAGTTATAATATTAACTTTTTGCCTTTCTTATATATTATTTTTCCAGTATTTCATTTGCTTTTTTAAATTATACTTATGCCATATAAAAGTTTATGTTTTATGTAATAAAATCAGTTATTTTTCTGGGGCACCTGGGCAGCACAGTCGTTAAGCGTCTGCCTTCAGCTCAGGGCGTGATCCCAGCGTTCTGGGATCGAGCCCCACATCAGGCTCCTCTGCTAGGAGCCTGCTTCTTCCTCTCCCACTCCCCCTGCTTGTGTTCTCTCTCTCGCTGGCTGTCTCTGTCAAATAAAAAAAATCAGTTATTTTTCTGCATAATTTTTGCCTTGAGTTGTATGTTGACAAATGCCTTTATTGTGCTTAAATTAAATAATCATCTATATTTTCTCCTTGTTCTGTTATTATTATATCAAATTTGTTAAACCATTTAAATAACAACTTGTCTCAAATAATTCTTAAAGATAATGGAAGAAGATTATCATAAATTTTAAGTGAAAAAGAGGCATACAAAATAGTATATACAGTATGATCCAAGCTTTCTAGAACAAGATTCCATTTTTGGATGTTCTGTGTAGAAAAGAGGCTAAAATAATAAATTCTTAATAATGTAAAATGTTTTTTAAGAATTTTCTTCTTTATATTTCTTTGTGCTTCCTAAAAGGAATGTATATAATCTTTATTATCAAGAAATTTCTAAAACAATATTTTTTAGTTTAGAAAACATGGTATATCTTAAAAATGATTTGGAAAGGTGATGTTCAACAGAAATATAATATAAGCCATATATCTAATTTCAACTTTTTGGGTAAACACATTCTTTAAAAGTAAAAAGTAAGTGGTGAAATTAATTTTAATAATATATTTTATTTAACATAGTATATCCAAAATGCTATCATCTCAACATGTAATCAATATAAAATGTATTAATATCTTATTTTTTGTACTATGCATTTAAAAATCTTGTGTATGCTTTACACTTTTGTACATCTCATATCATGTTAGTCACATTTCAATTTCTTAATAACCACATGCTTTTTTTGTACTTGTGTTTAAAATCTTGTGAATGCTTTACATTCTTTTTTTGTACTATGAATTTAAAATCTTGTGTATGCTTTACATCTCATATTGTGTTAGTCACATTTCATATTGTGTTAGTCGTATTTCAAGTTCTTAATGACCATATGTGCTCATTGTTACCATAGTACACACTGCATATTTGGAACATAAAAATGTCTTGAGTCCCAAATTGGGCCAAATTGCAATTATTTGCTGAACCATTGCTTCAAATTACTTTTGAAATGCAGTTTATATGAATTAGGGACTATAAATTGAAATACCAGGGTGATAACTAGGTAATCTGAATAAGAAAAGCTGAGTACAAAAAGTAACAACCCTCCCCACACAATCCTGTAGTCCCTTTTAGTCATAAGTATACTGCATACACCAAGACTCTGTCTCTCTTTTTCTCTTATCTTTCTCTCCTTTATGCTCATCCATCTCCTTTGCAAAAGGCATTTCCTTTTTTCATTCTCATCTTTCATGTTCCTTGCCTGGTAGTATCCCTGTATTAACTACCTTGACAAGGGGGGGCTCTGAGTCAGTGGTGTGCTTGAAGCTGGCTCTTACTGGCTCAGGACAGCTAATTGTGCATGTCAGTATGTTGGTCAGGGGCAAGGTCTTACCCGAAGGCTTGAGAGGGCAAGGATCTGCTTCCAAACTTACTTATGTTATTTGGCAGGATTCACCTCCTCAAAGGCTATTGGATTGACTAGTTAGTTGTTGGCTGAGAGATACTGTCAGTTCTTTGCCATATGAGTCTCTCCAACATGGCAGTTTATTTCATCAAAGCCAGCAAAGGGGAGGGGGAGGAGGAAGAGGAAGTCTTGTAGCAAGACCAAAGCTACAATCTTCTGTAACACAATCACAGAAGTGGCATCACATTGCTTTTGTTGTAGTCTATTAATTAGAAATAAGATCTAGCGATTTTGCCCACTCAATAGGAGGGACAATTACACCAAACCATGAACACTATATCCAAGAATAATGTGAAATCTATAATATCTAAGTTCAGTCAATGAGAATTTGTAAGTGCCTCCGTTGCACTTCATTTATAAGCTCACTGAATTGTTCATTGTATGTGGATCTATTACTGACTTATTATTTCTTTTCACCACAAGTAACCCATATTCTTTAAGAAAAATGTAGTTGAGGACAAAGAAAAAAAATCACCCAATACCTTACAAGAGACAACCACTGTACATTTTTTAGTGTACATACTTTAAATTTTAATTTTTATGTAGTAAATCTAAAGGCGTTTTTTAATTTTCTCACTCTTTGCATTTTAATGCTTCTCTCCAATGAATTCAGATAGTGACCTTTATGTTCTTCATTATGGTGCCTATTTAAGAATTGAGCCAATAAATGTATACACATAGGAGCCTGTTAGACATTAATGTGCATCAGAATCACCAGGAACTCTTGCTAAAAATTAAAGTTCTGGATCCCCATTCAGTAGATTTAGGGTAGGACTAAGAATCTACATTTTCTTTTCTTTTAAGATTTATTTGAGAGAGAGAGCAAGATCAAATGAGTGCACGGGAGCATGGTGGGGGAGCAGAAGTAGAGGGAAAATCTCAAGCAGACTCCCCATTGAGCACAGAGCCTGATTGGGGGGGGGGCTTAATCTCACCACCCTGAGATCATGACCTGAGCTGGAATCAAGACTCAAAGCTTAACCAACTGAACCACTAGGCACCCCAAGAGTCTACATTTTCAAGAAAGCACTCACATGATTCTCACATACATGGCAGATTAGCATACTTTTAAGAACTTTAAGACATTATTAAATGAATTTATTGTTCCTTTAGGAATTGCAAGTAATCTCTTCTAGAGAAGTGAAACTGTACATCCAAGTTTATTTTATTCAGGGACTGAACTGAGACAAGAACTCAGAGCTCCAGCCTTAATCATTATCAATTATATTTTGTTAAGGGCCTACTTCTTGCCAGGCAGAATTCAACTTGACCAGCAGAGGAGGGATGCTGGACTGGTGAGACCTATCTTTGGAAATTCTGCTAAATATCTGAAGGGAATATGAGGATAGGGAGTCCTGCTTAATAGGTGGGGATGAGGGCAAAAATAGGTAAACATAGCTCACACACACCTGACCTTGTTTCACAGTCATGTGAAACACAGTCCCCAATTTATAAAGAATTCCTGGGTTTATTCATCTGGCTAAAATACCCAAATTTCATGACCAAGTATTTATTAAATGACCCTTCTGCTTTCACATGGTCATTAAAAATAGTTTCCATTTCTTCTAAAACTACAGAAAATATGAAAGAAAACACATCAACTCATTTTGAGCCCCTGTATCAATCCTTTGGTATATTTATAATTCATCTCACAGAAATGAGTCCCTGTATTAATCCTTTGGTATATTTAATTTCAGCATTTTTCTCTGCATGTATTAAATACTTATAAGATTTGAAGTAAAAATACAGAGGTTGCTTTTTTTAGACTGCTTTATTGGTTTCACAATATATAATGACCATTTGTCCATGCAAAAGGTAAACTTCTCCTGCTAACAAAATCTTACAGATTGGATCAAAAACACAATATTCAACCGGTAGTAACAAGAGATGCACCAGAAATCAGTGACATCAAAAGGTTTACAACAAAGGTATATCATGAACACATAAGTTTAGAAAGCAGGTGTTTCCCTATTAACTTCAGGGAAAACCTCAGGTTTCAAGGCATAAGGCAAAACTCATCACGATGGTCATGGTGAGGGGGGTCAGTGCTAACTGCCCGCAGACTATGACTGAACTGCTTTTCCTTCAGCTTTTGCATGAGTTGTCTCATCTCCTCCCCAATCCTTTCCATATTCTCTTCTCTCATCCTTCCCTGTGGCTCTTCAAGCCTCTGAATCACATCCCATCTATACTGCAGGATGGGCTGCCTAACACGGAGCCGCCTACGATTTACTCTAGGCACACAATATTCACCGGTTTCCAAAGGGAGGGCCAAGGGCTCTCCTTTATTAGTATCTTGCTCCTTTTCATCCTTTTTTTCATTTTCCTGGTCGGTATTTTCCATGTTGAGATTTTTTACTGCGTGTTCCTCTTTGGACGCCATTGCTCCTGGGAGACAAAAGACAAAAGAAGGGGTTGAGTTTCTGGTGGACAGGTCAGCACCGAGGACAGAGGCCTTACTACTCATCTTTCACAGCCCGGGATACTCAACGGTCTTTAAAATTTCATTTTCCTACCTGAAAAGCTTTGTGCGTCCTCTAGGGGGCCTCCAAGTCCGGACCCTCCCCCCTCTCTCACTTCTCTGTCCTACCTCCCCCCAAACCCACCATTTTCCTACAGATCCATTCCCAAGCTTCTGCAGTCACCAAAATGGAGGACGGGGGGCATGGGATGGCGTAAATGGGAGGGGGTCTCAAACTGGGCTCTGCACCCACCGCCCACACTGTCCCTTTCACCGACCTGGGCCTATCCTTGCTGTCTCCTTCTTCTCCCAGTTCTCGCCGTGAGTGCGCCGCCGCAACACTTAGACCTGCACCGCAGACCTGCAGAGGGCCGTCGTGGAGGGAAAGGGGACTGCTGCGAAGCGCTTGGCGCCGACCCACCACCACCTGGTCCCTTTCGGGTCCAGGGCCCCCCTGGCCGCCCCCCCATCCGCATCTCCCGCCCACCCTCACCCCGCCCCGGAGGTTCATCATTTTCCTGTAGGAACTCGGGTGATTTCCAATTGCTCTTGGTTGCTCTGCTGCCCTCCCGGCCGTCCCAGCATCCCTACCCCAGGGGGCCACTACTGATGTTCCCAAGAATGCCGGGTGTGGAGAAAGCTGGTAGGGACCCTCTGCGCTGATCTCCTGCACGGGCTTCGGGAGTAGGCGGACCGCTGCCGCCCTGGCCTCGCGCGCTGGCCCCGGAGCCCTTACCTGCTCCGCTTGCCTCGGGCCCGATGCCAGCCCGCCAGGCGCAGGACAGCGGGGAGCCGGTACCCAGAATGGACTGACGACTGCACGGAAGGCTGCGTCGCTCTGCAGCTCCGGGTCACGTGAGGGCCTCGCGTCATCAACTAGCTCTCTCCCCTCCCACTCCACTCCCTCGGGGGGGGGGGCGGGGAGCTCTACTGGACCCTCCCCCCCACCTCTGCACGCACCAACTTCCCCTCGGCCTGTCGCGCACGGTCTTGTCACTCAGCTCTGTTCTCTTCCATCTGAGGGCCCACAAGGGGCCTTACCGTCTTATGGTTAGGGTTTGCCTTTCTCTGGTTACCAGGCGATGGTCTGCATATCACCCTCCACCTCCCAAGGCCTTCGCACTGGCTTGGTCTTTTCAGTTTTTTCTGCTCTTCTTCCTGGCTGTGTACCTGCTTCCTAAACATTTCTCTTTATTGTCTTTTTAAAAATCAGTATTGCTCAAAAAACAAAATTATGAAATTTAATTTTTTAAGAGAGTGCTTCAACCTGGGGAAGTAAAAAACCCTCATTTTTTATGTTCTGCACCACACAGAAAATATTTTCCCTAGGCTCCAAAGAACTTCATCTTAGAACATTCTAGCTTGTTTTAAAATTTGGGGAAAAAAAAGGAGGGAGGCGTTGGGGGGCAGAGAATCTTCCTGAACATAAATGGTGTTTTGAAAATGATCAAGGAGAAATCCAATTGTCAGCTCTTGGTCATTTTATATAAATAATCCACCAATTCCCCCCTTCTGGAACATATTTTAAGATTTATTAATAAACATTTATATTTTATTCTACTATATTAACTTTCATTATATATGGAAAAGCATTTGTTGACAACTGATGTCATCTGCTGAAATTTAATGGCTATTATTAATGATGATTTTGAAGACCTAAGCAAAGGGAAAGGGTGTGAGGCGGTGGCAGGTTGAGGGATGCAAAGATAGTCAGGTTGTCCCTGCCCTGATAAGAGATTGGGAAGGTGCCTATCTTCCCACTGCCACATTCCAAAGCCTTTCATTTCCTACATTCAGGCTCTTGACCGTGGTTAATTCAAAGATACAGATGGACAAGTGACCAAAGTAGTGACATAAGTAAATTCCTTTAGTTTCTTCCCTCCGTTTCTCCCCCAGATTCCCACCTAGTGACTCGCCTCCNCTTTAAAAAAAAAAAAAAAAAAGTTTAATGTTCTCACTATAAAATTATCACAGAAAGTATCAAATTAAGCATTTTAATGGAATATTAATTTATAATTCATAGTTAAATGGAACCAAATCACCTGGACTACTCAATTCCTTCAGTGTTTTATTGATTTATTCATTAGTTTATTCTGTCAGTCTTTCATTAAGAAAATAATTGTGAAATTAAGGTTTATGGTGAGAAAAGCAGTCCAGTTCTATTTTAGATTCTCTTGCTTTCCAAATCAAAAAAGTTCTACATTATAATCGATAGGAACAGAAAGAAAAGGAAGATAGCAGGTATGCAAATATTGTTACTTAGAAGAATAAGAGGTATTTTTTCCCCCTTTTCTTGAACATTTAACTTTTTCTCCCTTGGCCTTTCCCTCCACTAGATCCAGCAACATCCATCTCTGGAAACAAAGTTCTAGAAAAACTTGGATTGCATCTCTTGGTGTTGGTTTTCTAAATAGATAAGTTACATATTTCGTTGAATTACTAAATACATTGTTAAAATGATAGGATGTAATTATTTCATCTTAAATAAAACTGAACAAATAAATAGAATTATTTATCTATATTGTGTTCCTGTTTTTAGATCTCAAAAATTATAGATGAGATAATTTCAACATATGAGAGAAATTTTTCCATCATCAAAATTTCAAATATGTATATATGTGAATAGGAATTATATTCTTACCCACATTGGCATAGGAAGTTTTATGTTGTCACATCATCATTATATTTATAATTAAAATGTTTAGTTATTCTACTTTTTGTAAAAAACTCTTAATGCATCAGATGTACCTGGAATAAAAACCCACATTATTTTCATTTTGATGAATGGCCAACTGATAAGAAGCTGTTGATAATATGGAGGAGTAATGTGATGGTTTTATGTTCTTAAGGGTTGTGAAGCTGAATTCATTAAAGGGATCAAAGATATCTATTTTCTGTTATTTTTCTATGTTAACAAATAAATGGTGTTCCAATATGTTGTTTATCTGCTAAGTATTCAGTATGTTAAAATGGAATCTAATGGCAATTACTGACCTTTGTATCTTATTAAAAAAAAACTGTCTTAAAAATAATGAATTCAGGTTTTCAATAAATGCTTTTATTTTCTGTTTTTCTTATAAGAAATATGTATAATATAGAGCTATAAATACAGATGACAAATTAGCAGGAATTTTTTTTCCTTAAGTTCAAGCATTGTTGTTTATTATCCCAGATACCTTCCTTATCCTGCCTATGACCTAGTTTGAGGGGGATTCATGAATATTTATTTGAGTGTAATGAGGGTCAAGTTGAGCAAGGTAATGAACCAGTACTTCTTTGTCCTCACTCCTTTCTGTAGGAGTAGATAATTTCTTAATGTGGCCCTTTACATAATATGTGGTGAACAAGGATGCCTTCTGCCTCCCACTTGCCATCCATCAGAGGTGCAAAGGCAAACTACTGCCCTAACAAAATCATTTCTGTGTGAAAGTGCTTTCCATTGCATATAACGAACATGAGCAGAAAGAATCACAGATGTGTGTGCTGAAAACATTTTTCTTATACATAAAGTGATGTTTAGGATCACTCAGGCCCTATCTCANCAAGTTGAGCAAGGTAATGAACCAGTACTTCTTTGTCCTCACTCCTTTCTGTAGGAGTAGATAATTTCTTAATGTGGCCCTTTACATAATATGTGGTGAACAAGGATGCCTTCTGCCTCCCACTTGCCATCCATCAGAGGTGCAAAGGCAAACTACTGCCCTAACAAAATCATTTCTGTGTGAAAGTGTTTTCCATTGCATATAACAAACATGAGCAGAAAGAATCACAGATGTGTGTGCTGAAAACATTTTTCTTATTCATAAAGTGATGTTTAGGATCACTCAGGCCCTATCTCATATTTAACCATGAGATCACAGAACATGTGGAACACTCTTCTTGGAGAACCTTGCGTGAGAACCTTATATGTATGTATATACATATGCNACAAGCAGGGGGAGTGGGAGAGGAAGAAGCAGGCTTCCAGCAGAGGAGCCTGATGTGGGACTCGATCCCATAACCCCGGGATCACGCCCTGAGCCAAAGGCAAACGCTTAACCGCTGTGCCACCCAGGCGCCCCCCTATCTCATATTTAACCATGAGATCACAGAACATGTGGAGCACTCTTCTTGGAGAACCTTGTGTGAGAACCTTATATGTATATATATACATATATTTATTGTTTTTTGGAGAATACGTCTTCCTAACTTGAAATTTTGTAACCTTACAAAAAATCCAAAATTTTTATTTCCTATGCTTTTTATGGATTGTTTCTCAATATATAGATAGCTTTTCTAATACTAGAAAATTCTACCAAATATTACTATCTAAGTAAAAATGAAAACAGTGAATTATATATCATTTAAAAGACAGGTATTTTGGAAGGGCATAGATAAATTCATGTTCAATTTTTTTTTTCAATCTTTAACAGTTTTTTTAGTTTCAATAAACATGATTTTCCATGAGACTTCTAAGAAACAGAATATATATGGTATGGTTAAAATGGCAGTAACATTAGTATTAACAGGTGGTTTATGGGACTACAATAGTTTCTTCTAAATTTTGTTCTTGCTCATTCTAGAATATTTTGAAAGTTTAGATTTTTGTTGTCATAGTTATAGACCTTAATGCAATAATTTATTTAACAAAATAAATCTGATAGAACAGTGTTTCCCTAGCCATTACTTATCCAAATACGTTTGTTGCCTGCAGTTTTTATTTAAACCTCTAATTCTTTCATGTGTGATTTTGTTATAAACTTTCAATACCTCTGAAATGTATTATGAAAAAAGTAGGTGGCGGCAGAAGAAGGTCAACAAAATTCCTTTAATATGCACCTTGCCATAGAAAGATAAAATCCAATTATTTTAAGTGGTGGAAATATCAATGCACTTTTAGTTCATTGAGTCAGACCCCATTTTGTCAGTTTGTTTCAAAGAGAATACATACCTGACTTGCATGCAGATGTCATACTACATTTTTGCGTTCATATGGGTATTTTATTGAGGACTTCTACCATAAGTGTCTAAATTTTACATGCAAAAAGTACATGTTATGAATTTAAAAGAGCAATACTTAGGCATAAAGATTCCTTATATTTAGGCAAACATCCGTCTAACATCTTATGATGCTTTCCTAAAATGGCAGTTGGAAAGAAAGCCATTTCACTTTGTACAAGTGAGACTTCCAATGCCTTATATTAGAAACGGGTAAACCAACTTGTCTGGCACATTGAGGTGCTCCTTGTTATGTAGATGGGGACACTTCCCAGGATATTTGGACTAGAGCACAGATAAGGCTGACAGTAAGTAAAAGGGACATGGAACAAAAAATCAAACTGAAATTTTCTGTGTCTAGATTTTATTTCTTGTACAAATTGTCATTTAAGAATTAAAAACTCCTACCAAATTGTCATTTAAGAATTAAAAACTCCTACAGGAATTAAAAACTCCTGTATTTTATCTGTCCAAGAGCTAGAACTTTTAATTTTTAACAATGATAATATTTGCAGTGTAGGAGAAGATAGACTTATCTCCGTGAACTAGCCCTTAATACTTTAACATGAAATGATCATTTGTTTTGGTGTTTGACAACACTTTCTATTATTCTCACATTCATTACCTGTGATTTAAAAATTGTTTTTTTGTGTGTTTGTCATCTCTACAATTAATTATAAACTCTTTGGAGATAGCATTTATATATTGTTTTATTGCCCCTACATTAATAATGGTAACACTGCTGTTCATATTAGAGTATAAGCATTCCATTAATATTTAGTGAGTAGGTGAATGAATAGCATTTATGAGCAGAAGATTGAAATATTAGAAATGGAATGTTTTTTAACTTATTTTACTTAAATTCAATTAGTTAACATATAGCGTATTATTAGTTTCAAAGGTAGAAGTCAGTGATTCATCAGTTGCATATAACACCCAGTCCTCATTACATCGCGTCTGCTCCTTAATGCCCATCGCCCTGTTACCCCATCCCTATAAATAGAATGTTTAGTCAACAAATGTAAGTATGATCACATTAGTCAGTCCTGACAGGTATAAAGTGGACCAATATGGAGTAAATATAGGCTAAAAAAAGAAGACAGAACAAGAAGGAAGGGAGATGGTGACAGCAATCATGCAGGAGGGCTGCAGCAGGCTGCCCTCCGCAGTGGGATGGCATTGGCAATGGTCAGAAGTGGTAATAGGTGGGGGCACCTGGGTAGCACAGTCTGTTGAGCGTCGGACTCTTGGTTTAGGCTCAGGTAATGACCTCAGGATCCTGGGATGGAGCCTCGCTCAGCGGGGAGTCGGCTTGAGGTACTCTCCCTTTTCCTCTCTCTTTGCCCCTACCCCAGCTCATATTCTCTCTCTTTCTCCTTCTGTCAAGTAAATCTTTAAAAAAAAGAAGAAGTGGTAACAGGCATAGTGACAGATTCATGACAAGCAAGAGCCCCAGGCAGTGGCAGAGAGGAAAAACTATACTGTACTTTTTTTTTTTTTTAAGTGGCAAGAAAGAGTAGCACCTTGGGTGATACACTCATCCAAGGAAATTTAATACAAGTACAAATACATTTGATACATCTTAGTAACCAAGGCCTGAAGGCCCTCGTAGTACAGATGAAAAACATGGCAAACAAATTGATAAAATAAGGGAATTAAAAAGAAAAGGGGGATAGCTGCTAAAGAATCAAGAGCCATACAGGCATTTGCAGCTTCCAAATGCAAGAATTTTGACCATTTAAAGATCACATTCCCTATTTCTGAACAGTAGGTTGAAAATAACTGGATTACTGAGACGGCATTATATTAATACCCTTCCTCTTCCTTCCTTCCTTCCTTCCTTCCTTTGATTTCTTGATTTCTTTCTTCTTTCTTCTTTAAAGCTTTCTTTTTTTCTTTCCTTCTTTTTTTTTTTTTAAAGATTTTATTTGTTTATTCGACAGAGATAGAGACAGCCAGCGAGAGAGGGAACACAAGCAGAGGGAGTGGGAGAGGAAGAAGCAGGCTCATAGCAGAGGAGCCTGACGTGGGGCTCGATCCCATAACGCCGGGATCACGCCCTGAGCCGAAGGCAGACGCTTAACCACTGTGCCACCCAGGCGCCCCTCTTTCCTTCTTTTTTAACCAGTGACTCAGAAGGGGAAATACGCAATTCCTAACTTACTTTAGAGGAAAGCAGCCTTTCCTCTTTTCCCTTTTCTTTCTCTTCTCTCCACCTCCCCCAGCTGGATGTCTTATTAGAAGATATTCCACATATAAAAGTATGTTAATAGTGGGTATTATATGTAGAATATGTGTAGAATTTGTATGTACAATGTAAAAGTATATAGGGAGTATAAGTATATATATAGAATATTTGGTACAGATATAGATTATTAATTCCATGAGATACAGATATACAATTAAATACAAAGTAAATACTTATTATAAAAAAATTAGAACAAAGTACAAACTTGAAAGAGGTGATAAAATTCACAAGTGTTATAAAATCTGGGAAAAAAAGAAGATATTCCATAGATTTTTAAATTATATACTTTAGAGATGAATGTGGAAGAGTATTGGCAATTGTGACTGTGAATAAACATTTGTAAACCTTCCTTTCCTGAGGCATAATAACTATGTGCCATTAAAACTGAAGAATGTAGTCTCAAGGGCAAACTGCAAGTAATTAATTTAATTTTTCTTAATTGGAAAATTAAATTAAATGTAACTACCGATCCCAAGGGTAAAGAAAGTTGAGGCAGCCTAATGTAGCCATCAAAATATTGGAGTATCCAACACATAAGCACTTTACTATAAAGATACTTTTTTTTTCCTTGGGCCTCATAATTTACAGTTGTAAAACTGTATTCTAAATTATTTTTTAATATTCTTATTCTGTGTAGTACACAGAATAACCACCCCCACCTTGCCAAATTCTTTGCCCTCATCCTTGGTAACTGTGAATGTGACCTTACATGGCAAGGTAGAGTTAAAGTTTCAGATGAAATTAGGTTGTTAATCAGCAGACCTTAAAATAAGCAGATTATCCAGGTGTGTCCAGTGTAATCCAAGAGTCCTTAACAGTGGACGAGAGCAGCAGAAAAGGACAGAAATGAGGAAGAATTGACAGACTACAGGCTTTAAAGATGAAGGGGGTCACAAGTCAAGGAATATGGGCAGCCTCTAAAAGGTGGTAAAGGCAAGAATATAGATTTTCCCCTAGAGCCTCCAAAAAAATACAGCCTTGCCAGTACCTTGATTTTAGCAGTGAGACTTGTTTTGGACTTCTGGCCTCCACAGTAGGATAGTAAGTTGTGTTTTTTTATGCCACTGTGAATTGTTACAAAAACCATAGGACTCTAATACATTCTGTATGATTATTATGACCTTATACATTGTCAAGTTAAATAGTATTTTTATTTTTGAGGTAACCAATCAGGACTGTAAAATAAAAATGTCTGAAGGATCTCAGGTTGAAATAAGCTCTGATTACTATTATTGAATTTAACTGAAATGAAACATATTATTTTAATTATATTTTGGGTTTTCATGACTATTTGGTGGCCATGCAAACTCAGAGATTTAAAGTCTCAAGTTACTATTGATTTCCACATGAGTTATTCAACCATGTTAGCAAGAAGGCAGTGTCTTTTGTATGAGCTAGGAAAAAGTAAAAATTCATCTTTCCCTGGCATATATTCCCATTGATTAGGGAAGTCCTTTAAAAGTCAAATGTTTGTCAGATGAGTATACAATAAAGAATCAAGACTGGTTATTTCAAAATATAATCAAGCTGAACTATTAGCTCATTAGATCTTTTAGTGAAAATCAAGATGGATTCGGTTTATAATGCTAGGAAAAAAGTCATCTGTCATCTATCATCTCTTATTTTCCTTTGTATTATATCAAAACTTCATCTGTGGTATATTATTAAGACATGATATTTTTTCTGGATTGTATGTGTAAAGTCATATTATTGACCATTATGTTTTTACTGTTTTTTCCCCTCATGTTTTCTCAATCCCAATAGTCTCTGAAGTGTTCCTCCTGCCTCAATTTGCTCGGGCCTGAATGCATGCTATTCCTCCTGCCTAAAATGCTCTTTCCATCTTTTTTTTTTTTTTTTTTTGGATAGTGAAATTATTTGCATTCATTAAAACACAGCTCAAAGGTACTTCTGTCTGTGAAGTCTTCACTACTTTCCCATGCCACTAAAGTTGCCACTTACGATGCAAATTTAAAAAATACTTTGATAGTATTTTTTACTTGGCATTATCATTGTTGCTTTATATGTGTCCCTCTGCCTCAGGAGGTGAATTGTTGAAAAGCAAGGACACAGCACAGCGTCTAGGACACTTTATCAATATTTATTGAACAAATTAAGTACCTGATTAAATTCTAGGCATATGTCTTTCAGTCTAAGATCCCGCCTTTGATCTGGTGAGGTGAGGTATTGACAGTGGGGTGGATACAAGTCACGCTATGTCCTTAACCATTCCCAACCAGTTAGCAGATACAACAAAACTGGAAAATGCTTAGTGACAAATTAATGTATTTATTAAAGAACCTCATTTTAAGTACCTAGTTTTTACTCCTGTGTGCTGGGTACCCACTTCGTTCGGTACACTTGAAGAGGCATAAGGACCATATCACTCTGAATGCTGTAATTCATTCTTTACAGAGGGCTTACATTCCTTTTTTTACATACTTATGATCTATTTTGTTTTTAGGCCTAGTAACCACTAATCCTATTTATAATTTAAAGTTATTTTTTTTGTTTCTTTGCGCTGAATAAATGCAAATTAATCATAATACTTAGAGATGCAATAAAGCTTGGTCTCCTGAGCCAGACAGCTTGACTTAAATCCCAGTTCTTATCCTGTGTTGGTAACTGAGCAAGCCAGTACAGTGGTAATTCATTTTCCTTATAATCGATGGTAGATTTTTCAGGCTATCTGGCTTGTAAATGTTTAGAGGGGTCAAAAGAAAAAGTGTGTATGCTAGATGGAGCCACGTTGAAGGAGTAATTACCAATACTGGTATTTCTTTCATTCATGTGTTCACTTGTTTTGTATGTGTTTCGTATGGTCTAAACACTGACTAGGAGTTGTAATTTACACACCAAGCTATACAAATTTTAATAATAATAACAATAGTTTTTTTTTTTTCAAAATCTCCTCACATCAGTGATTATAACTGATTTACAGAACAACCCTGGATACTTATATTCCATAAATAGTAATAATACTCATCTTTTGATTGAGTACTTAATTGTATTAAGGATACTGTGCTAAGACCTTTATGTGTTTTATTTTATTTCATCCTTATGCTTTTAGAGATTTATTTTAGTTCCCATTTCAAAGTTGTGAAAACTGGTGCTTAATGATATTAAATATCCTTCATTCTTCAGTAGCAGAAGTAAGCATAATTTCTCTGATGGTTGAACTGTAGGGCCAATAATTAGCAACTGAAATAATTCTTCACCTGTAAAATAAGGTTAACTTAGGCTGAAAGAGGTTGCACAATTATAAGATGTTCTATAACTCAATTAAACTAAACCTGTAAAGAACATTGATGAGCTTTACAGTTAAATGTAATGTATTAGGAAGGCAGTAGAGTTTTGATGAAACTGTATTCTAGAGTGCCTGAAGTCTGTGCTGAACCAATCATACTTCATTTCTTTGTGGTTCTTGAAGGAGATATATTCACAAGTGTCATTGACAAATGGGAATCCTGAGTACTGTTTTATTGCCAAGTGGTATGATTAGCTCCTGCCAATATCCCTTTGTAGGGTTCTTTGGTAAAACTGGTTTGAGAGTATGAAACTTGAACTTCCTGTCCAAGCAGGGTGATTTTTTTAAAACCGTAAGTTCCAGTCTTGCCAACAAACAGCCCCTGAGCCCTAGAAAATAAGCAACGTGGAGTACATGTAACACAAAAAGAAGAGAGTCTCAAATATGCCAACTTGTTCCATCACTCTACTCATACACATCCATGGATAGGAGAGGAGAAGCCTGCACAGATCAAAATTTCTACACTCTGGGATGTAACTTAGTAAATATAGGCCAATCAGTGTCATGGCACCAAACTAAGAAATGTTCCTGCCTCTTGGAGTAAAAGTAAAGCTCGGAGTAAAGCTTGGCAGTTGTAAAAGAATGGATGCTTACTTCTTTAGAATCATTTTGTTGTTGTGGTGGTGGTTGTGGTTTTGTTTTTTGTTTTTCTTAGTTCTAAATGCTATGCTCAGTCACATGGAGGTACTGCTTGGAGTTAGATGGCAAGCCCAAGTAACAATATTCTTTTCCTTCAAGACCAACTTATGTTTAATAGAGTAGAGAAAAATATACACAGTACAGAGACAATAATACCTAATACTTCCAGTGATATACATTTTATAAAATTATAATCTTTTAAAGATGAATGACATTTATTCAGTACTTGACTTATATAGGTAAATGAGTCTGAAATTCCCGGAATTACCCTTTTTGGTTAAGGCAAAAGCATTACCCAGAAGAAATAATAAATGGTATCATTCAATAAAAAAGTCATTTATCTGAAAGTCTTAAAAGATGAGCTCCACACCTTGCCAAATCCAAACCAAGTATAAAATCTTTAATGTTTAATCCCTATATTTGAGACGTCACAAAGTCCTTCTAAATTTGTATTTTGAGAATTTTTTTCAGTGTATTCACTACTATAATCTCTCAATATTTTCTTGATCTAGATTATCAGATCTCAACTTGATTATTATAATAGCTTTCTAATAATTCTGTCTCTTCCTTCAATAAAGATTTAAAATACAAATCTGCCCATATTGCCTTATCCATATAAACATCCGATTTCTACACACTACCCACAGAATTTTGAGCCTTTTAGCATTGCATGAAAGACCTTCCATATCCTTAATAATGCTTACTTGACCAGTTGCATCCCCAAAGTTATTTGTCTTGCATAAGACTTTAGAAATATTAATCAGCTTTCTGTTCCATCTTCCTGGAAGCAAATAGTTTACAGTTTTCCTCATTTGGATAACTGCTACTCATTAAGTTTGACTGAACACCTCCTAATTCTGAAACAGTTACACATTTTGTTACATGTCTTCCTTATAACCTGATAAAGAATCATTATAATTCTACAGATTAAAAGACCAGTCATAGAAATGCTAAGTTATGTTTCTGAAGTTACAGTACTAGCAACTAAAAGAGGTTAATTTCAAACTCCATCTTTCGTACATTGTATTTCATTGCCCTAAGAAGTTTTAATGAGACTGTAAATCTTACCTGTATCATATTTCATCAGACCCATACTTTGGTCTTCATTTGTTTCTACCTCAGCACAGAAGAAATGACCCAAATGTCTACCCGATTATAACATTGAAATAAGAGAAGATACATTAGTTATGCTATTTGCTATGACTCTCTGAAGAAGTGAGTTTGAGGCAGCCTCGGTGGCTCAGTCAGTTAAGCATCTGCCTTCAGCTCAGGTCATGATCCCAGGGTCCTGAGATTGAGTCCCACATTGGGCTCCCTGGTCAGTGGGGAGTCTGATTCTCCCTCTGCCTCTGCCTCTCCCTCTGCCCCTCCCCCTGCTCATGCACTCTTCTGCTTTCTCTGTCTCTCCCTCTCTCTCACTCTCTCTCTCAAATTAATAAAATCTTTAAAAAAAAATAAGTTCGAACCCAAAAGCAGATGAATTTTTTCTAATTTTTATAAAATATATTAATGTAAATATGTAAATATATAAATGTTGCTTTTATATGATCTATAAAAAATCTATATATTTGATTGTATAATACATGTATATGCTATGTTGTCTCCCTTATAGTTACATAATTAGCAAATGTATATATGCAATTGGGAAAATATATATATTCAAATATTTTGTAAAACCAACAGAATATTTGTTAGAAAGAAGGTGAATTCTTTACTTGTTCTTGTTGTTTATATAGTTTCAGTTTTATACTTTTCCTTAGTTGTTTACATTCAGACTTCTGATCTCAAACATAACGTGCCGAAAATATATGGGAGATTTGTTTCTTTTGCCTTCAAAACCTAAATTATATTCCTTCCTCCCTCCTTTCCAGCCTCTCTGTCCCTCTCTCTTTTATTTTGAAAATGTGGGCCAATAGTTTTCTCATTTTTTAAAGTTATTTACCAGGTACCCCATACAAAGAAAGACATTCTATAACAAAAATGTCAATCAGGTCAGCTATCAGCATTATGAGCTGTTTAAATAAAATCTTATTCCGAGTTTGTACAAAGAAAAGAGCCTATGACCCAGATCAGAATGAAGCGAATATGGTCAATAGAGAAAGTGTTCTAGTGCCCTCCATTTTTATTCTTCGTTCCTGCTTTTATGATATAACTTGAAGTCTTTCCAAATGAAAACACAGTGAGAGAGTAGAAGATTGAAATATCCAGTTCATTTTTATTTTATTTCACTATCTTGAAGAAAATACGGGACTGTGCTTTCCATTGACATGTGTAGGCTATCTTGAAGTCTTTCAACTCCCAGAAGGAAATCCTTTTCTTTGTTTGTCACTAAAATCAGCTTATGTGTTTGAAGCCGCCAGCACTATTCCTTCTCTTCAGTGGCCACAGTCCACCTCTTGCCCAGTTTCCTCTTTCTTATTGTATGCAGGAGCCGCCTCATGCAACCTTGAATTCTCCTGAAAGCTGTTGTCAGGACTCCAGGAACGTCCCTGTTCCCTGTTCCTTCCTTTAGAGAGGGTGGCGCTGTTGTGATGAGTCATGAGAGAAGTTGCAGCCCCAGTTTTTTGAGGACTTTCATGAAACCAGCACAATCCTTTAAAATGTTCATCTGTGATATTAGCCTTAATTCTTTTAATTCGAAAAGTAGCACCCATAACCTTTTAACTGGAACGCTAGTTTGGCATAGGAAATGATGTCAAAAAATGAGAGAGAAAAAATTCCCTGAGAGGATCAAAAAGGAAAATAAAGGAAATAAAGGAAAATAAATATTCCGTGTTATGTTTGTACTACAGGCTCATTTTCGCAATTTTTCAATTTACCAAGTTTGAAATAGCACAAAAGCGGTAAGCATTTGCTAAATCTTTTTCTCCTGTTCCATAATCTTTTAAATAATTATGTTATTAAATATGTGAGGCCTCTCAGCATGTGTTTTGTTATTAAATGGTTTAGATATGCCTCCACCCTGACCTCTTAACACCAAGCCACCCAGTTCTATTCTGAAATGATTGGCCACCTTCCATTTCTAATGCTAATGCAAATTAGCCTATTGAAAAATATTTCTTTTCCTACAAATGTTATTCTGTTAAATAACCTTATATAAATATCAAAACAATAAGAAGTTAGAATTATGTGTACATATTTGTTAGGAAAAGTGGTTTCCTAAGTGGATTTGTTTTTATATATTTTTTTTAAGGTTTTATTTATTTATTTGAGAGAGAGAGAGACAGCACAAGCAGAGGGAACTGAAGGCAAAGGGAGAAGCAGACTCCCTGCTGAGCAAGGACCCTGAGGATCTCCATCCCAGGACTCTGGGATCATGACCTGAGCTAGATGCATAACCCACTGAGCCACCCAGGCATTTCAACTAAGTGGATTTAAAAAAAAAAAATAGATCTTTATATATAAATCTAAGGAGACAAATCTCAAAGCATAAGACAAAAGAACTTTCATATTAATATCTTGAAAAATGCACTTCAAAACAAGTTTGGTCTATATAATAGGAAGGACACAGCTTATGAAGGCCAATTCTTGCCATTATGTGGCGAGAAGGGAAATAAAAGGTGGGGGATGTGAAAGCAAAGACTTTTTCTTAAATCGAGGTTCAATAATAATTTTATTATAGTAATTAAGGTCTGGTCTTTAATAGGTCTTTAATAGAATCAATTGACTAGAAGGCAGCTTCAGAGGTCCCTGCTGACATTTTCCTGAGGTTGGATTTAAATGTATTATAGAGTAAGGAAGGACAAAATGGTGCTTATGTCAAATTATATTCACAATGAAATTGCAGAGTCTATATATACCATCCTATCTTTTCTAAGTCATCTTTGATGTTACAAAGAAGGCAAAAATTTCTTTCTGTCTCTGCCTTTTTCACTTCCTTCCTTGTTAGCAATATCATGACACTGGTTTTTTTTTTTAATGATATGTAACATTTGAATGACACTTTAGAAAACAGATTTTATTGTTATTTGTCTACATGTTAAGTGTCCTTGCAGCACATGTAATTTGTTTTTAAATTAAATATTTCAGTTCTATCAATTTGGTTGATCCTAAGGAATATATAAAGTATAGATGTTCTCCAGTATGTTATTGAGTTACTAATAAATAAAGAAGCACATTATGTCTCCCACCCCTACCATTGTTGAAATTATTAGTTGTTCTGTAATAACTTTATTTTAAATGTATTATATACTTTAATGCTTGACATGTGTCTGTTTTTAATTTTTTTTTACTGTGAATGAATAGTAATATATGCAAATCAGAAATTTTTATTTATAACATTTATATATACTTATTTTATTGGATTGATTGATTGGTTTATATTGATGCCTTTTCAGAGTGATCAAATGCCTGAAGGGTAAATTTATAGAAAGTATAAAACCTATATAGTATATAGTACATTTCTCAATTTTTTTCAAGATAAAAGAAAACCCAGAACAGCCCAGAAATAGTTAAGATACTCCATCTTGGAATGCCTTAGCTCTTCAGCAAGACGGAAACCACCATGGAGCTGATGAGGGATATTTGAAGTGCCAGTCAAGGGGTTGTTCCCAAATCCTCCACATGTTGAAATCCTGATGTCAGTAACATATTAGAAAGTTGTTCATTCACTTGAGGTGACAGGTACAGATTGTGACAAGCCTCATATGGGGATGAGACTCTAGAGTGAAATGAAGAATGCAGAACTAATGGAGGAAAATGTCACTTGCCAATCTCCCTACTTACAACTTATTTCACTTTGGACCACAGTTCATAGTACCATATGGGAAAAGAAAACAGCCATATGTGAGATTTTATCTTGCATCTTATATTTAAATTCTTAAGATACGCTTATATTCAGTAATTAGAGGATTAAGTAAGAACTTTTTAAATGTTTCAATTAATTATAGGTTTTTTTTTCACTGAGTGAAAGTCAATTTTAGTTACTCCTGATAAAATTAAACTGGAAAAATATGAGACAAGAGATTGTATATTAAATTCAAACAAAAGTTGTTCATTCACTTGAGGTGACAGGTACAGATTGTGACAAGCCTCATATGGGGATGAGACTCTAGAGTGAAATGAAGAATGCAGAACTAATGGAGGAAAATGTCACTTGCCAATCTCCCTACTTACAACTTATTTCACTTTGGACCACAGTTCATAGTACCATATGGGAAAAGAAAACAGCCATATGTGAGATTTTATCTTGCATCTTATATTTAAATTCTTAAGATAAGCTTATATTCAGTAATTAGAGGATTAAGTAAGAACTTTTTAAATGTTTCAATTAATTATAGTTTTTTTTTTCGCTGAGTGAAAGTCAATTTTAGTTACTCCTGATAAAATTAAACTGGAAAAATATGAGACAAGAGATTGCATATTAAATTCAAGCACTTTTTTTGACTATCTGAATATATCACTACTTTAGCAGTGATAGTCGTCTGTCCCTGTGTCTACTAATTTTATATTTCAATAAGAAAATATATACTTAACGCTAGAGGTCGTTACTTCTTTCAAAACACTTAAACATACTCTATCCTATATAATTTATAGTTAGGGACCATAAGTTGAAGACTAAGGTATTTAGAATCTGTATCTTCTGTATTCCTAGTGTACTCCTCTCTCACTCTAATATAAGACATTTCTAAGGCTTTAGCATCATTTCCACAGAGATAAAATTTTTGTGAAATAATAATCAGTAAACATGGGGCACCTGGGTGGCTTAGTTGGTTAAGTGTCTGACTCTTGATTTCAGCTCATCTCACTCTAATAATAATAATAATAATAATAGTAATAGTAATCAGTAACATAACTAAGTAACACTTCTACAATAAATGTCTCAATAATAAAAACTCAGCTTTGCCTTGTAACAGATATAGGAGTTCAGATTTTAAGCATTATGTGAAGGGTTTGGTGGTGTTGGCTTTCTGTGTGCTGTGGGGTAAAGCACTTTATAATACAGAGATTAACCACACACACAAACACATACACACTCATTCATTGTTAGCAAGAAATTTAACGTACTGATAGAACTAATTTTATAGTCTACAAATGGAAAACATATCTTTCATATCACCAAGGAAAATCTGTCAAACGATAGTAATAATAAATAAAAATAGTGATCAAAGAACACAGAGAAATTTTCCATGGTTTCTAAAATAATAAACTGTACTTGTAGTATATTTTAAAATCAATACAATATATTTAGAAATTAATAGCACAAATAAAATTAGCAATCTTCAAATATAATAATTTTTTAAAAGTCTTAAAATGTTATTCCTTCAAGTAAGAAATTAAATAAAACAAGTCAGAATTTGAAACATATAATCTGAATATGGAGATATTCCTCAATGGAAAAATCTGCAACCTAAAATATTTTCATTCAAAAGCCAGAAGATTAATTAGTTAGCATTATCTCTGAATATAAAAAAATATTGTTTTTAAATTAATAAAACAGGGAGGAGATAATTAAAAAAATAAAAATAAAAAGCAAGTTCTTTAATTATGAAAATAAAACTAGAATCATATTTAAAATGATAAAGGAAAGGGGTGCCTGGGTGGCTTAGTCAGCTAAGCGTCTGACTCTTGGTCTCAGCTCAGATCTTGATAGGATTGTGAGTTCAGACCCTGCGTCAGGCTCCACACTGGGCGTGGAGCCTACTTAAAAATAAATTAATTAATTAAACAAAATGATAAAGGAAACAGTAATGTAGTCTAGAAATTATAAATAGATAATGGAGACAACGATAGAAAAGACATGAGAACCATTTTAAATACTGAAATATATATGATTTGAAAAATAGTCTAATTTGAAAGTCTGAAAAAGGGGATGATATTCTCTGTAAAAAACAAATGTTTTTATTAATATTGAATCATAAGCATGAAAATATCTGAGCTTATAGCAATTGTCAAAAAATATTTCACTTTCCTCGTCCTGAAAATTTTGGATGTATTGAAAAGGCGGTTACTGAAAAAATATTTTGCAGATAACCCATGGAAATTATTTATATCAGTAATAGCACTTAGTGAAGTGTTATATGTTGGGTATTAAAAATTAGTAATCATCTTTCATGTAATTACCATTTAGAAAACATATAGGAATAAAGAGTCCAACTCACAACTTAAAACAGTAAAAGCATATGATGCAGAAACAATTATAAAAAATATATTATACCTATATGAAGAACATAACAAACTGACTGAAAATTACATTTTTGCAAAAAAATTAATGGAGAGACTGCAAATATTAATGCAAAACAAATATTCTCAAACTAAAATTTTAGACTATGCAAGCCAGGCCCAAAAATGGTTGGACATGTGAAAACGACTGAAAATTTAGGAAAAAAATAAGATTACAAAAGGAACCTTTCCTACCCAGATGATGAGTACTATGCAGTCTAATTTT
Organism: Ailuropoda melanoleuca; assembly: GCF_002007445.2. Classification (NCBI taxonomy): domain Eukaryota; kingdom Metazoa; phylum Chordata; class Mammalia; order Carnivora; family Ursidae; genus Ailuropoda; species Ailuropoda melanoleuca. The sequence goes on along the minus strand of NC_048228.1, from coordinate 83,821,900 downwards.
TTTATAATGGTATGATTCTGTTGCAAAAATAAAAACAAGTTAATAGTACATAAACAGAATGGGGTCTAATAATTAAAATTCATATTACAAAATGTAAATCTGTGCATGAAAACATATCAAATAATGACTAGAGGACTGATTATTTTTTTAAATCTAAATTAGATCTTCACTTTTACAAAAAGTTTAAAAAATTCAAATTGTTAATGATATTCTCTTCAGCATAATTTTTCATTTTTATTCTAGAGTAAATATGCACACAAAATAAAATTATATAAAAGTAATTTTTATCCTTTTTTAATCACCTTTTTAAAGTAAGTTTTTAATTTACTCTTCATAAATATGTACCTCATAAATTTATTACTTCCCCACAGATTATTGGGCAACATCAGCATAATACAGTTCCAAGTAAAAATTAAATTTCAACACACTCTTTGTAGTGTTGACAGTTCTACAACAGCTACAAAACATGAGAATCTATAATAATTTTCCTTGGATAATAACATGTTTTAACTTTGTATTCACTGATACTCTGTTAATGAGACATGTGGCAAATGCTGATTTCTCTGCTACATCTCATATAGCATCTGCAATTAAAATATTAATAAAGATAATAATTTTTGACTTGGAAGAGGGATAAGTATGTGAATTTTCTCATGTTAATGCACAAAAATATCTCCCGCTCTCTCTTCCCTTTACTTCCTTACTTTTTAAAATTCTTTCTCACCTCTCATCTTTTCCTCTTTCTCTGTTTCTTTCTCTGTTCTGTTTCTTCATCCTTTCATCCTGTCAGTAGATTATGAATCTTCCCATTATAAACGTTTTTATTCTAGAATTAGTAGACAGAAGACAATTTTGCATTAATTTCAGTTATTGCCTTGCTGTATATTTTTCCCCCATGCATTGCTTTAAGTACTTAGTGATAGCAAGCTGAGAACCAAGACATGTGTAGAGATAATGGACGATGGGGAGAAGGATGAAAGCCAAAGAGGGCATAAGGAAAGCAACTAATCCTGATACAAGTATTCCACAACAACTGTGAATTTACTTATTTATCTATACTTCTGTTTTGTGTTCTCCACTTTTCATTCATAAACCTTCTCCCCCACCCCCACTGGGGGAAATAAATGAGACAACTTATTTAATATTATAGAATAAATTGTCATCCCTAGGTAGATTTAAAGTATTAATGCAAATTACTATGTTAGAGATAGGCACTGATTTCTCTAAGGCCATGGATAATTTTATGTATCATCTTATGTACATAGATCACGGAAGCCACTAAAACTGACAAACAGGGGCTAAAGTAAAGTTATAGTTGGGGATTGGAATGAGAAGATATGATAAAAAGAAAGGGATGATAATTATGTGAACACCTTTATACCCAGGAGAAAGTGTTAGTCACTCTATAGGAGACAACGGTAATCTGGAAGGTATTTTTAAATGAATATCCTATTAAAATAATTTCTGTCTCCAAAAATGCAAAGTAGTGTATATCACTTTTCCACAGTTTCCTCAGCGAAGGGTTAACCAAATGTGAGAAATTAAAGAAGGGTCATTAGTGTGATAACATATTTTTAGCCTTCTAAATAAGACCAGATGTAATTTGGTAGAACTAAGTGAATTGGTAGAATAAATCAATATTCAGAAGAAGTCAAATTCTATAAATTGTTTAGACTGATTGAGTTGCTGGTAGATTAATTTTACTTTAAGTCAAGATTGAGTGATGGGCAGAAAATTGATCAGATTCAACAGGCATGAATTTTAATTGGACTAGTGAAGTATGCCACAATAAAAAATAAAAATGTACTTTCACACATGCCCTAAATACATACACACATATAAATATCCATATATACAGTTAAGAGAAGACTCTGTTAACCTCACTTCAAGGAAATATGTAATTATGAATCACACACTTTTAAAAAGATCTTTGACCCCTAATTTTTTAATGTTCAGCAGGTAAGATCAATAGTATTCTTGTGATGCATGTTTCTTCTTCCCCCCAAAATAGTATGTTAAAAAACATAATAGCAAATTGCTTGACCCAAGATGCCAAGTTGCAGTTAGGAAAGAGATAAGTAGGAAAGGACAACTAGGGGCAAACCAGTAATAAAATACGCATTTTTCCCATTAAAAACATGTGGTAGATTTTCCCTGGTTAAGATAAAAGATGACTTTGAGGCAATGGACAGGTTTAGAAAGCCATCTTACCTGTAAATTCAGTTCCATTAAGAAACATCTGAAAAGCAAACTTAAGGAACAGGAAAGACTAATGGGCACAAATACTCACCATGTCTAGGTTTTATATATATACTGTGCTTTTCCAGCCATTGAAATCTTACCATTTTATAAAGTGGTCTTTTTTCATCAATTAAAATAGTCTTTAGTAGTCTTCTATTGATAAAACTTACCTGCCTTACATAACTAATTTGTTATGATTAAAATATTAACAGAAGTCTTAATAATGGAATATTATTAGTTACTTCTGAGAAAGAGGGAAAAGAGAGAGAGAGAGCAGTTCCCAACCTCAAGAAACTGGCCTGACACTCTTAGCTAAGTCGTGTTATTGTCTCATTGGACATAAACAATCTTGCAGAATACCTACTTCAGACAAGGTTATTCTGAGATTATGATAAAATGAGACAAAGCAAGTCGACTTCTTTATTTTTTCTAGATACACACAAAAACAAGTTCGCCGTGCCATTAGCAAAATAGCAAACACTTATCTAGGTCAAAATAAATGACTGCTACTTCTTTACCAAATATGGCTTTATTCTCCTTCAGGTCTCCCACCCTATAGATAAGATTTATTAAGATAATCATAGAGTTGTTCCTACTTTTTAAACAGCATCCAATCTAGAGGAAACCANTCCTACTTTTTAAACAGCATCCAATCTAGAGAAAACTTCTACTTTTTTATACCCTCCCTCAAATCACCATGATCACTCAAATCCTGTACTAGATTCTTGCTTACATCCTCTTTGGGAGACACACCATGGTTCCCCATGGTGAGTATTCATATATTCCTCATGGTCTTTGGCTATAAAATATTGACACTTTAATAGAAGTTACATATTCTGTAGTTAAAAGTTTATTATTAGGTGAGAAATGGTAAAATGTTAGTATTAATCAGCACTGATACTTAGAATGGTGTATGAATTCCTTCATTTATTCATTCACTGAACATCTTTTTTTTAAATTGAGCCTTTACTGTCTACCAGGGTTTTAAGGAACTCGTGTGTGTGTGTGTGTGTGTGTGTGTGTGTGTGTGTAAAATGGTGAAAAATCAGTCTTATTCCCATTCAATTGTCGTTAATATTCTAATAGTGAAGATGTACAAAACTTGACTACTTACTTCTCTGGTCATACCATGGTTGATGTTGGATACCAGTACCTGGAAGGCCCCCCAAGTCTCAATTTCAAGAACAGTTTCAAGCCTCTAGCAATTATTATTCTGGATTATTTCATCTAGTCTCCTGACTCGTGCAAGTTTCACACCACATCAGGACATCAGTATTTACAATATAGTTAAGTTTATAATTTTTCAGTCTGTCTTTTAGCTTCATTGCTTCACTCTGCCTTCACACAGCTTAAATTCCATTGTCTATCATTTTCATTTTGCATTTTGTTCTCTCTAATTTCATTACATTCATTTGTTGGGGTGGAGGGGAACCTGGATAAAACAGTTCTTCTGCTCTTTTTGATCATAGTTAAAAGTATCTGGAGGAAAATAAAAAGACAAACATGGATACAGTTTCCAGTTAAATCAATGACCAATAGCATTAAGCAGGCCCTGAATGCTATTCTTCATCCTATAGAACATTTTGTGTTCCATCATTCGTCCTCTTTTCTAGATAGTCATTTGTATCTTCTAATCTCCCCTCAAACTTTCAATACAGTTTCCTTCATTTTTACTCTGAATTTATGTGTTCCCTTCGTAATTCACTGATGGAATAGAATCAGAAGACAAATTCCAAAAGCTACCATACCACCTCTGAACATCCATCTGGATCTGTATGCATATACTTTGAGTTGCCTGTTACTATGGATGGACTGTCTGGATTCCTATCATAGGGGGAAACACTCAACTAATTCATTAGATATCATCCTACTTGCTCCTAAAGTGATAACTCCAACAGTTCCACTTTCATACCCTGCTTCATCAACTTTTGGTTCTTTACTAGATCAATCACTTCAGCATTCAACTGGTCTTTCATTTACCCAACCTTAAAAACAGAAACAAGCAAAACATTTTCACATTCTCCTCCTTGTACCAGCTGCCTCTTGACTTCTCTGCTGTAAAACTCCTTGACACGCTCTTCTGCAGTAGACACCTCCAATTCTGCTCACCTCCATTCTAGTTTGAACATAACCTAGCAGGTTTTCTCTCTGACTGCTTTTTTTATGTCTTTTCTTTTCAAGATAATCATTATTTTCATGTTGCTGAATCCAATGGATATGACTTCCTAATAAATTTTCTTTACTGGGCATTCAGGACATCAAATTAACTTCTTTTCTTCTAATCTTAAGGCATGTTCTCACAGGACCAAAGTCTAAGTTCTGTTGTGCTCTATGTCATAGTACTGAGAACTTTTTCCTATTTTCATTCATTCCCATATTGTTCAACTCCCATGGCTTTAAGTTCTTTATATACCCCTAGTTACATATAATTTTTTATCTCTAGAGCCAGACCTTTCCCCAGAATTAGATTAATTCATCCCATTATTTGTTCAATGTCTTTTCTTGATTATCTAATAGTTATCTCAAGCTTAATACATTATAAATATATTACTGTCATTTAGCTTAAAAAATGCATAGCAAATGTGCTAGCCAAGGGTGAAAAAAATCTACAATGGTTGACAGAGACAAAAATATTAGTATCAATATGGCCTTAGTATAAGTGGAAGCAGAAGAGATTCTATGCGTGTTTTACTAACTTTCCAATTTCACTCATTTTTTGAGATTGTGATTGCCATCTATGCCGATGCATCAGTAAATGGTTGTACTCCATGTGGAGTACAAGTGAATAGGTGTGTATGGTTCAAGTGGTGAACTGTAACAGACTCTATTTATTTTCCACCCTATATCACATTAGCTTATCTGTGCTCACCTGTAGTTGTAAATGAAATGTTTGCAGCATATGTCACTTGTCTCTTTGAAGAACCTGTGTCTCTTATTTTTTGTCAGAGAGAATTTTCTAATACAGTGTGAATGTGTACAGCTGCATTCACATCAAATCCTTAAGTATGGAGGGCTTCCTTTCACCAATCAGGGATGGAAATTATTAGATTATGCTTTAGCCTCCTCTCCATTTGATGGAATGAATCTGTGAGATGTCTCACATGGTTTTTCAGAGCAGCTAATAGATTAGTCTTGGTTAATTGATTGTTGATGTACATTTTATTGTCTTTCTCTTTTCTCTTTTTTGTCTTACTTTATCCATTTTTATCCTTCTGTTTTCTGTGATCATCTTCCAAATAAACTACTTGCATCCAAGTTCTTGATTCAGTATGGAGGAAAACATAAAATAGGCTAGGGATTCAGTAAAATCTGTTTGGAGGGGAAAAAAAGATAGAGATACTTACCAGTTATGTGAAGGAGAGCAAGGAAGCTGCAAGTTGAAGAATAGGTAGTAAGATATTCTAGATAAAATTAAAAAAAAACAAAGTAAATTATAGAGCTGTTAAAAAATAAATTATAGAGCTGTTAAAAAAGAAAAGTGTCCTAAGGACTGACAGAAGATTAGTGTGACTTTATTGTAGTGATTGAAGGGGAGAATGACAGATGATTTTAGAGAATTAGGCAGAGACTATAGTAACTGTTTTGGAAGCAGTAGGTGGAGAATGAAGAATTTGTAGAGGAAACTGGAAGTATATGTGTGTGTCAGAGAAAGATAAAGACAGAGAAAGAGAGAGACAGAGGCAAAGAGAGAGAGAGAAGACGGAGGGAAAGAGAGAGATGTGGATTTATTCATTTTTTTCATTGAATGCTTGTTAAACATTTCTAATACTTGATGATACATTTAACTCCCCAAATTGGTATTTCAGTGATGACTGGATTTTTGTCTGCTCTGTTCACTGTGATTTCTAGCTTATAGAATGGTGCCTGGTACATAGAATATGCTCAAAAGAATGACAAATTAACATAAAATGTTAAGCCTTTAGTTCATGTGTGATATGATATACTGCTCATTTGTAGAGACCTTACCTCTAGCAAATAATATTTTATGTCTGGTTCTTTCTAGCTAGATAGAACTGAAAGTGTAATATAAGCTGATTTTGAATATTCTTGGTTAGGAAAAATAATGTATTATCTCACAGACATGACTTTTAGCCCTGGCTCACTTACTAGATAAGTGCCTCTAGAAATACCACTTACTAGATAAGTGCCTCTAGAAATACCATCTAAGTACATTGAATCTCATTTTTTTTTCACATAGGTTTATCGGTTGAAAGTAAATATTTGGCTGTCACAAAGATAATTTTATAGTTTATATCATCTTCATTTTATCAAAGTATAGATAAATTTTAGTATCATATTCTGTTTATGTGGAAAATATGGATACTATACATATATTTTTTTAANTTGAAAGTAAATATTTGGCTGTCACAAAGATAATTTTATAGTTTATATCATCTTCATTTTATCAAAGTATAGCTAAATTTTAGTATCATATTCTGTTTATGTGGAAAATATGGATAATATACATATATTTTTTTAATTTTGTATTTAAATTCAATTTAATTAATATATATGTATTATTAGTTTCAGGGGTAGAATTTAGTGATTCATCAGTTGCATATAATACCCAGTACTCATTACCTCATGTGCCGTCATTAATGCCCATCACCCAGTTACCCTATTCCCCTACCCACCACCCCTCCAGCAACCCTCAGTTTGTATATATTTTAGAGACGATTCACATGTAATTTACATATAATTCCCCATAAAAGCTGAGGAAAATATGTGAAGTCAATGAATCTATCCCCTTTTTTAATCCCATGGGTTTTTTTCTAGTCGTCTTTCTTTCTTTATCCTTCCCTTTCTTTCCTTCCTTTCTTGTTCATTCAGTTGAGCTCCAAGTATATATGCCCTATACCAGACATACTTCATTGAACAAATTAAACGAAGTCCCCACCCTTACAGAGATTAAGATCAAGTAGATATTCAGCTATCTATTCAACAAATATTGATTTAATGTCTACTATATGTTAGACATAACACTGGATGTTAGAAGTTTGCCTGCAATAAACAAGAATGAATGACAGCACCTCTGCCCTTTCCAGGTGTACATCTCCATGTGACAGGGAATAGAACACGTTAAATAAACAATGGAACACATCCATGTATATTTCCAAACTGTGATGAACGGTCAAGAGGGGCAATGCAGGGAACTACAGGATATTAAATACCAAGTCATAATTTAATTTTGAGGGAATTTAGATTGTGTTAGTACCTATGATTACTTTCTTTTTTTAGTAATGAGATGATAGTGGTGTTTTTAATGTATATACTCCTTCAATGCAAAGAAAGGATTCATTTAATATTCATCCTAAAACTGTCTAGCATAGCATAACTAGGAGCACATTAGGGCAATTAACAAATGACCTGGAGATAATAAGAATATTGTATATCAACAAGTTCTGTTATGCTTTTCATTATTATGACTGTAATATCATTTAAATTTCCCAACAGTTTCAGAGTTATTATAAGACAGATGTTGTGTTCCATTTTTTTGGTTATAATCCTTGGTGTTATGTGAGACTAAGAAAATACACATATACATTTTCAGAAAGTGACATAAGCAAATTTCATCAGAAATTATCTTGAGAATTACAGTCATACCATATTCTAGATCATTAGGTGATACTCTCTTACCTAGCTCACTAAGGATAACTGACGCTTTTTTTTTTTTCTATTTCATTTAATCAGGCCTTGTTTTTATCTGACCATTGTTAAAGAAAACCAGGATAGGGCAGTAGTTAAACAGTAAAAACAGATTTTATTCAGAAAATGTTGCAGTAGAGAAAAAGAGACCTCAGAATAAAACTAGGCTCAATTCTAAATATAAGAATGAATGGGGATTTATAGCCAAGAAGAAAGTTTGTGGAGAGGGGATCAGTGGATGGAAATTTTGCAAAGAGGAGACACCAAGGGTGTGTGTAGGGGGGATTCTTGCTAAACTGACCTAGCAGGATTTCAGATGAAGACAGGCCAGGGTGACCCAATATCACACGGGGTATGAACAATTTGAAGGTTATTAGAGATCAAGGGTGGGGAATATTCTCTAAACTAACTTGGCCAGATTCTTGCTGAAACTGGGTAATAATGTAGGCTGAGTTAGGAAAGCTGGATTTTTCTGAGTAGTAGAAACCCAGTTCTTCATTCCAATCTCATTCTGTCTTATGTGTCTCCTTTACTCTCACACCCATTCAGAACACTTCATTTCTGACACTTCTGGTCACCAAATGCATGAAAAGTTTTCCCCAGAACAAGCAGTTCTGTGTAACACCATCTGGGGGTCCTATAATTAAACTGAATTTTGACGCTGTCTTCCTGGAGATAGTGTCAGATCCCACAAGTTAAGGGCTCAACCCTACTGGACTGCTCTCATCCCAATTCAGATGCCAGTTGCAGTAATAGGTCCCCAGGTTGCACAACTACTGTCTGATTTGGTTACAAATCAGAGGTTCCCCTCTTCAGGTTTGATGAATTTGCTACAAAAGGTCGTAGAGCTCAGGGAAACATTTAATTTTGCCAGTTTATCAAAAGATATGATAAAGGATACAGATGTACAGCCAGATGAAGAGATCCTTAGAGTGAGGGCGGAAGGATCTTAGGACACAAGGGCTTCTGTCCCCATGGAATTGGAATATATCACCTCCAGGTATCAATGTGCTTGCCAATCTGGAAGCTCTCCTAACTTTTCACTGTTGATTTTTATGGAGGCTTGGCCATGGAGGCATGATAGGTCATTAACTACATTTGCAGCCCTCTCCCTTCTCCAGAGAGTCGGTGGGAGGCGGGGGAGGGGTATGCTGAAAATTTCAAGCTTCTGATCATGGTTTATTTTTTCTGGTGACCAGCCCTCATCCAGGACCCATCCAGGAGTCCACCCAAATTTACCTCATTAGAACAAAAGATACTCCTATCACCCAAGAAATTGCAAAGTTTTCAGGAGCCTTGTGTCAGGAACTAGGGGCAGAGATCAATATATATGTTTTTTCTCTCATTTCACATAGGCCCAGAAGAGTGGGCCACTGAAGCCCAAGACGGAGGCCTAGTTGAGAAGAGTGCTCAGAGAAGTTTGGTCAGAGAGAGCACGTTTGTCACTATACTTCAGTCCTGATTTCGATGGCAATGGTTAGTCAAATGCGACCTGGGATAGGGACGGGAAACATCACATTTACACACACAAAAAATGAAACATGATCACATTATCCCTTATTTAAACCCAGTAATAATTGTTCAGATAGAATGCTCTGTGATAAGTTAAGGAGCTGCAGTATTGTCTCTAGATCTTACCATTTCTTAAGAAACATATTGTCCATGATGGGAAAGGTTTTACAGAAAAAGCACAGATGGCAGTTTTCAGAAATCAGGGCTACAGAGGAATGTTTGAAAGAATTAACATGTTAACTACAAAGTAGCAGACATTTGCACTAGTTCCGGGCAGAATCTTATTAACTATTTCCTGATTTAATGTTAGAAGGAAAATAAAATGAATTACTACTATCCTGTGTGAACTCAAAAGGCCTTCCTTCTAGGGGTTGAAGAAACAAAGTCAGGAAGATAAAGTGCCTTTGTTTCATCACCACATCCATCCCATGAGGTGTCCACATTTGGTGTTCAAATTTATACATGGGGGAAAAGATTTCCGTCAAAACAGTGGGAGTTTCCTGATACCTTCCTTTTCTTGTACCTTAACTGTTGTTATTAATCTGATTACTGCGGCCTACATATGTAAATGTTTCTTTTTAAAAAAGAAACCAAAGTCAAACTCCTGCAGATTTATTTATTTTTTTCCTGTATGGTTAGCATTGTCTTTACTTTAAAATATCGAAAAGTTATTTTTCTCCCTGTAAGTTCTATTTTAAATAAAGTCCTTGATATTAAATAATAGTTTCATCTCATTGTACATGCAGCAGATTTTCCCTGAGTTATTCTCTTCCACTGATTACTTGATTTAAAATTTCTAATTTTTCAGCAGATCTCAAAAAAAGTCAAGAGGGAAAGATATAAAAATATTATCAAAGACATTATTGCAGTTAGGAGGTATAGTTGCAAATGATCTGTGCTTCTCTTAAAACTAAATTCAATTCATGAGGAAGGAGACCATTTCTTTTATTCTAGCAATATAGTATATTTCCAAAAGAATCCATAGCCCCACAATATAAATTTAATTTCAGATGGTGTAAGCTTCAGATGATATCAGTTTGTGATAGAGAAAAATTAAGGGTATTTTTATATTATGTTTGTTTAGCTGAGAGGGCATTATTTCCAAACTGCTAATCCAGATATCTTATTTATAATTCAAAGGAAAAAGTTATAATCTCACAGATGTGAATTATTTATCAAATATTGTGTTTGGTAGCCTCGTTGCATATTAAAACAACAGAAAATGTGTATTATATAAATTATCCCGATACCTCAGAAGTAAAATTTATAAAATGAAATGGATAATAAGACACTATTGTTTTGAAAAAGAGCTTCATAGCACAGCCATCCTGAAGTCTTGTTACGGGATTAATTAGGAATAATGAGCTTTGTGTGGAAACTTTTTTTATTGCATCTCAAAGGGATTGTAAATAATAGAAATCTGAAGAGCTAATAAGAAATGACAAATGTATTATATTATATAGAGAAACACGAAAAGAACAGGGCTTCTTTTCCCCAATTATGTACCAGCACTGAAAGGAAAAAGAAGGTATTGTCACAAATTCTCTTTCAGTTATAATAATATAAAATGCAACATTTTAGCTAGTTAATTGTTGTCATGTCCTAGTGTAAAGAGAAATTGTTTAACATAAAGCAGCATGGTCTTTCCACAAAATAACAAAATTCTTGCTGAAATACCAGGCCACCTCTTATTAACTCACTTTTATAAGTGTGATTCTTAAAGACAGAGAAGTAATTTCACAAAAACATCAATGCCAAGAGGTCATGTTTTGAAGGTTCCAATTATAAGAGATGACTGTTAACATAATCAAAGGTGAGGGAAAATAATGGAGTCTGTTTTTATGAAAGTAAATTTTCAACAAAAGATACATGTTCTTTTGCTTATGGGAAATAAGAGCAATCCTTTTCACCCACATTCTGCAGTAATCAGGCGATAAAACCTGTAGATGCATGCAAATGTCCTCCTCCCAGATTAATCTCTGCTCTCTAATTATATACCAGTTTCCTGTCACAAAGATGATTCAGAAAAGCTGAGGATAAAACGCAATTTGAAATAATATATCTTTCTCATTTACCCATCACCGTCATAATGACAGAAATACCACAGAATAGAGGGAAAAAACGCTTGCAAGAGCGACTCCTCCAATAATTGCTTACTGACAAACATCTTTAGGGTATTTAGAAGGAAACAAAAAGTTAAGTTGTCAGAAATAACTTAGGGAAGCCAGTCTAATTAAGCTAAGAGAACTTCTTTAGCACTTCTTAGATTCTTTGATATGCAGAATTATTATAAAATTCCAGAAGTATAGAGGACAGTATATTCTAATCTTTTGATATTCTAATTTAAGCAGATGATAAACAAAAGACCTCTTATACGTACCCGAAAAATGCTCTATTTTATCATTATTTAATCCACCCTCAAAATTCTTGAAAACATATTTAAATGGAATATCTATCTGAATCATCCTACAAAACTCATTAAAATATTTATTCCCTCATTCAATACACACCTATAGATCATGTATAATATATGAAGCCCCAAGTAGATTTACTCACCAGGATCATAGCAGTGTGTAAGAAAATATGCTCTCTGCTTTTAGGAAGCAAATATTCTAGTGAAGAGAAACAGACATTAAACAAGAAAACAATATATAAACAAGATAATCTCAGATTGTGAAAGAAATGAGAAAGTGGATTGCTGAGTGGAAATTGAAGGTCCATGGGGAGAGGGGTTCTGGTAAAGGCATTGCTTGGGAAGGACCTCTTTGAGGAGTGAGGAAAGTAAAACCTTTTGGTCCGAGGGCTCAGGAAACATGCCCGTGACATTCAAAATTTGCATCCGCTGACATATGTAAGCATCACACTGTTGCAATGCCAACGTCTAGTCCATTATTAAAGTATTTGACAAAATCTGGCTGCTAAGCAGAGACAAGTGGAAAAACTGTGTATGCTTAACTCAGCCTGGAGAATATAAACTACCAGTTGTTTGTTCTCTGAATCCAATCAAATGAATGCCAAAGTCCGAGTTTCCTCCCTACAGAATCCACTCTTCTTTTTTTTTTTTTTAATGAGTTAAGTGCACGGTCATTTAAATCTCACACACATATAAAATACTGATGAAATTTCACTTGTGTCCTTATGGCCTTAGAGTCACGCAGTAGGATTGATTTGGCCCACCTTGTTTAACGCGTGGGAGCCAGGATTTTCCCACCATGTGGACTCCTGCCGACCTGCATGGAAATACATTGGAAACCTTTTTGAAAAATGCAGATTATGCATCATTATTCCAGAACTAATTTATCAGATTTTGTGGGGATGGAACGTCAAGAACGGGCATGTTAGCAGACTCCCCTAGCGGTATTTACGTACACTAAATTTGAGAACCTTTATCCAAAGCTCCAAGTGTCTGCAATTCTATTTATTGCCACAAGTGAACCATGGTTTCAGGTAAAGATTTTTAGGTCATTTGGTGACCTTTCTGCCAAACATGATTAAGTGGAAGTAAAATCTAAAGTACTTATTTCTTCGTTTCAGTATGATTTTACTTTTATGTTTTAATTATTTATAAACCTTATTAAAATAATAATGCCAACTGAAGAATGATACTGCTTTGGTCTGAATGTTTGTGTCCCTCTAAAATTCATATGTTGAGGTCTTAACCCCCAAAGAGGATGGTATTTGTAGATGCTTAAGTCATGAGGTGTAGCATTCATAAATGAGATCAGTACCTTATGAAAAAGACTCCACAGAGATTTCTCTCTCCTTCTATCCTGTGAGAACATAGTGAATGGGTGCTGGCTATGAACCAGGTAGAGGGCTCTCACCAGAACCGACCATGCTGGCAGCACCTTCATCTTGGATGTCCCAGCCTACAGAACTGTGAGAAATAAATTTTGATGTTTATGAGCTACCCAATCTGTGGTATTTTTGTTATAGTAGCCCAGATGGACTAGAGCAGATGCACTCCCAGAGACATAGAACAACATACAAAGAAATGTAACAATTAAAGCATTGCCAGTCTTCTAGTAAAATTCTGCTCTTTTCACACTGGAGAACTTGGAAGATGTTGCTTCATACCCCAGTTCCCACTTTCCTACATTTGATCGTTGGAGAGAGCGAAGATATCCCAAATGTGATATGGATACACAGTGTACATGATCCCAGTGAGAATTTTATTCCAATATGTTATTAACTTAGACCAGTGCTAAAGAGACTTGTGCTAGAAATAGAAATCCTCCAATATTTCCTCATCAAGAAAGGTACCTACACCTCCACTTCAAAAAAAAAGTCAGTGAAGCTAACCAGCGTGGTGTGTTTACTGCCAGAGTGGGCTTACAGTCCACCTCAAACTTCATATCTCCTTAGATAAGACCAATAATAGTGTAGGACAGCCTAAGTAGTATGATTGTGGGGAGCATTCATCACACTCCTTTGGCTTTGGACACATTCATGTTCATTTATACTGAATTGAAACATCCAATTTCAGAAAATTTTTACTTCACTTTCAATGGAAGATTTCTGGAAAATTCCAGAAAATATTTATTTTCTATTAAATGTATTTAGCTCAAAATTTTTAAAAAAATTTTTGACAGCTAATTTGAGTTTGTAATCTTTCATTGTTAAATAACCTGTATAAATGCATAAAAGTATTTTAAAGGGAAATAATGACCTTATATTAAATATAACATAGTTTAACTGTTGACTTATAATTAAGAAAACATGAGGGTTAGCTTGTTTTATTTACAGTGATGCTTGTTACTCTCTGCTCATACATTCACAACAGTTTTGTGTTCTTTTTAATAATAGAACAGGGAGAATGGTATTTACCTGGTTGCTGTAGTAAAACAAAACAAAACAAAAACTCATAATATTAAACACATGATTTAATTAAAGAAACATTAATCAGCACTGATAGAAAAAATAAATTGAATGGCATCTTCAAATTAGTTTACAAGTTGATTTTTATTAATGGAATTCTTAAAATCTTTAACATGTAGCATACTATTTAAGAACTACTTAAGTTAATCACTATAAAATTTGGGTTTAAATCCTGATTCTGCCGTCTATTTGCTATGTGATTTTAAGCAAGTTGTATCTGAGATTATGTATCTCAGTTATTTAAAAAAGAAGTAAAAACACTAACTGATAGCGTCCTTGGGTGCTACAAGATATAGCAAAATTACTAACTCAGGTTTGGTCACATAGTAAATGCTTTATTAGGTGTCAATATGTGTGTGTATATTATATACATACTATATATACTCAATTTGTATATATACACATAGACAGTTCATTCAACTGCCCTTCACTGAACACGGATTTTACTGAATATTCTAGGAATGATGCTAGCCACTGAAGATACGGTGTAAGGGACATACTTTTGGTCCTTGAGAAGTCTGAGAGGGTTAGTTTATAACTGAAATCCTGTAAAGTAATGAAACTGGTAATCTTCATATTTTTTTTATGAAAAGTAGAACAATTTACTAAAATAAAAATTCTCACAATTGGCTAGACTAGTATATTATTATCCTTGAAACATGTCAGTGCCATCTAGAGGAGTTACTATTGTACCAAACATAAACATTATTATACAAAGGTTTAAGTTAGTTAATTAACTAATTAATTTTTAAAAATGAATAAATCTAGGTTTGCAAAACCAAACAGAAAATCAGCCTTGAGCGTGCATTGCAGATTTTTGTTGCCCTGAGACAGTAACCCATGGCCCAGTTTTTTTTTTTTTTTCGAATTTACCACTTTTTAGGTCTAAGTAATAATTTTTATGCCAAGAACTGGAATATCCTTGAGAGTCAGATGTATCAATATTTGAAGCTGTAATTGTGCCTTAAGTGTTCCCAGTACTGATAAAAAAGACTACCCCCTGTCCAACACATGCATACAAATATACACACATACATTAAAAAGCAAAAGTAAAACAATATAAAAACACTCTTAAATATTTTTTGAGTTTTCTGGCATTCATTTCTAGTTAATGTTCATCTTTAATGTGAACATTCTTGTCAGAGCTTAAATAAAAAAAGCCAAGATATTATAAAGAAAAGACCTATTTAGCACTTAGAGTTTCCTTTTATATCTACCTCTTTGTGAATATAATATACTGTGTTTCTTGTTGATGTTGCTGATTAGTAATTAAAGAAATCTGAACTAACACTTAGAAACCCAAAGGGATGAAAATGAATGGCTGCACATTAGTTTAGGCAGTGGTTTGAGGATGTAATTTATGAACTAATGAATTAATTCATGAGAATCTGGATGTGGTTAGGGGATTAAGCTTCTTTGCTCTGTAATCTTTGCTTGGAAAATGTATAGTTTAGAGGCTTTAGCCAGCTGGTGGTTCAGAAGACCATTAGATGAAAGCCAGGTTGGTTTCCTTCTTTTACTCAAAAAAACCACCTCGAAGCTGAATGTGAGGACATTCTACCTGTCAAAATTGATATGCTTTTGAGGACAAATATATTTCATAGCAAATATTTTCAGCTTATCCCAGACAACCTTCCTATTTATTTTCAGCTCAAGCATTTTCTTTGTTAAGTAAGCAATAATGTGAATATGAATCTATAATAACTGAATATACTCTTGAAAAATACCAGTTATGAGAAAGTGATACAAAATCCCAATTTTCCAGAAGCTGCTAACTGCATGTATATATAAACACTAAACAACACAGTCGTTCATTTGAGACCGCTGCTGCTCAAGTCCTCCTGGTGAAGATGCTGACAAAATAAACTTTACTCCTTTTACCAAAGATACTGCTTAGGATCAGAAATGTTTAAAATCTCAAAGATACTTACACCTTGAGGAGTTGTTCTTATGGTCTTGCATATTTTTAAAAGAGAAAGAGAGTAAAGCAGTCAAGTGGAGGCTAAGACCTTATGATGAGATAAAATGCAGGGTTTTTTTACACATAGCTTAGTTTAGCAGATGGCTTGAGTTTCTGCTTCCTTCCCAGTCTCGTATCTATGATCATTGCTGGGGAAATGTGCCATTGGCCCTCAATAGTCAGAGAAAGTAGTTCGAAGACTGAGGAATGCTGTCCCTTGTGCCCTTAAAAGCATTAAATGAGTTCTCTCCATGCTGAAGTCCTAGCATAAAGAAGACAACCTTGTAGCTGGCATTGCTAAAATATGAAAAATCCCCAAAGCAATAATATAAATCAGTCCAAGAAATCAGTCATGTATTACAATTTAAAGTTTTAGCCTTCTATTTAAAAAAAAAAATGTCTTCAAGTAAACTACATGCCACACATGGGACTCTAAGTCACAACCCCAAGATCAGAAGTCACATGCTCTACCAACTGAGCCAGCCAGGTGCCCCATAAGGTTCTAGGCTTTTATCTTCTAAAGGCCCCTGTTTCAATACCCAAGAATGGACAAGCAGAGTAGTTAGTCTCTTTTAACTTCCACAGAACTGTAGCTATACATTTTTAGTGACCCCTTCACCAGTTTTGTTAGCGTGAATTGTTTGCACCCGTGTTTCGTATACCTAATAAGGGAGAGAATACCTTGAGAGATGATGTGAGTTCTATAGCTTGTCCTCAATCCTTTGCACAGAAAAATAATTAAATGACAATTTTCTGATCAAATGAATAAAGAATGGAATAGCACATCAACAAACTAAGAGCAGCTGAGCTACATTAGTAAGTGTCTTTAAGCTGGTGATAGGACCTGGTGTAGGCAAGCTAAAATAGATTTGTTTTAGCGGAGAGGTTTGGCAAGTGTCTGGAGGGGGCATTTCAACTGCAGGGGTTTGAGCTGGTGAAAGGTGGAGTAAGGGCTCTCATGGCCTAGGGAGGCTATTGAGGAAGAGATCCTTGGAAAGAATACGGGAAAGAGAAAGCAATGAAGCACTTCATCTACTTTAGAGCTTTTCTTGAAGTTGGCCCTGAAAATAGATTTCCAAAATGGTAAAACTTTCTGATAGTTATGTTTATAATTATAATAATAAGATAATAAGTGATACTTATTGTCTACTAAATAGCACAGAGCACACTTACCTAAGAACTTATGCTTAGAATAGGTTTTTTTTTTTCCGCTTATGTTAGAACAAATAGGGTTATATGATTTTTCCATTATCTTATGAGTTTCTTCTAGGATATGGTGTATATGCAGTCTCATGATAGAGAAGCAATATAGCATAGTGATAAGATTGTGGGCTCTAGATTTAGAATGCCTGGGCTTCATCATTATTAGCTGAAAGACAGGACAACACACAGCATAGGGCTTTCTGATTGAAGTAATATACGTAGAAAAATAGGGGTTGGAGTTGGGGCCAGAGAATGGGATCAGCTTCCCCAAAGGCACACCAATGAATAGAAGGGTAGTTGCTTGTCCAAAATGTAAAGAAAGGTTAAGGGAGAAATGCATGCTGAGTAGGCAACCAAGAGTGTACTACTAGTATATCTGCCTCTGACTTCTCAGTGGGAACAGGATACTAATCATAACAGGAATTAATCACATACTTACCAGTAGAAATTCCCTACCTCCTGGCTCTCCATCCTCAGCTTACCATAAGAAATAGCAGAAAGTTACAAGTGGGAGAAGCTTAGTTACAGACTAAGTGGTAGAATATTGGGAGAAAGAAAAACCGTATTGCATGGAGTGACCAGCAGGTATTAAGGTTGGTATTTAAATGCAATTATTACAGCATATATGAAGCAATGAACATAGATATAAAATTGTGATAAATCAGAAGAAAGTTAATGAATTAATACCCAAGTTCAGATTAAAACTAAAAAATGAGAACACATCTGCAAAGCAGCAAGATATATAAGTTGAAAGCACAGGCTTAGAAACAGACTGCCTGGGATTCAGATACTTCTTCCTTTGATTAATTAGGTCACTTTTTCATGCCTACATTTTTTCCTCTGTGTAAAACAAGAGTAATATTAACTGCATGTGGTGGTTGTGAAGATTATTTGGGATAATTCAGGTAAATTACCTTGTCCAAAATAAATGACCAATTAAATATTTTTTGTAATTTCATATAAAATAATTTCCTCTTGATCTGGCCTAGGAAATGCTTCTATTTAAAAATGCATATTTGTACCTATTTCTCCTTAATATCAGAGGTATAAAATGATAGATCCAGTTATAACAACTAACGAACTTATGTTGTAATGAACAAATGCCATTTATATTCCAGCTGTGAAGCTACATGAATGCTAATGAAGTCAATGTGACATTATTTGACTGGAACAGATATTTAATTTTGATATAAATCTATCGCTCCAGATAATATTTGGGTATTAAAATAGATACATAAAATCATGTTCTACCACATTACAACATTAAGCAAACCCTGTTGTACTTGTTAATTAAAGCCTTGAAAATGTTAACACCAGACAGTTTAAGTGTCAGCAGACTATGAACATGGCTAATTAAAATTTAAGAGGAATATTTGCATGATGGTTTTCATAGGAAACATGTTTGTATCTCACTTATGCAGAGGACCAATCACTCAAGTAGAATGACCCAGTGTGGNGATCATTGCTGGGGAAATGTGCCATTGGCCCTCAATAGTCAGAGAAAGTAGTTCGAAGACTGAGGAATGCTGTCCCTTGTGCCCTTAAAAGCATTAAATGAGTTCTCTCCATGCTGAAGTCCTAGCATAAAGAAGACAACCTTGTAGCTGGCATTGCTAAAATATGAAAAATCCCCAAAGCAATAATATAAATCAGTCCAAGAAATCAGTCATGTATTACAATTTAAAGTTTTAGCCTTCTATTTAAAAAAAAAAATGTCTTCAAGTAAACTACATGCCACACATGGGACTCTAAGTCACAACCCCAAGATCAGAAGTCACATGCTCTACCAACTGAGCCAGCCAGGTGCCCCATAAGGTTCTAGGCTTTTATCTTCTAAAGGCCCCTGTTTCAATACCCAAGAATGGACAAGCAGAGTAGTTAGTCTCTTTTAACTTCCACAGAACTGTAGCTATACATTTTTAGTGACCCCTTCACCAGTTTTGTTAGCGTGAATTGTTTGCACCCGTGTTTCGTATACCTAATAAGGGAGAGAATACCTTGAGAGATGATGTGAGTTCTATAGCTTGTCCTCAATCCTTTGCACAGAAAAATAATTAAATGACAATTTTCTGATCAAATGAATAAAGAATGGAATAGCACATCAACAAACTAAGAGCAGCTGAGCTACATTAGTAAGTGTCTTTAAGCTGGTGATAGGACCTGGTGTAGGCAAGCTAAAATAGATTTGTTTTAGCGGAGAGGTTTGGCAAGTGTCTGGAGGGGGCATTTCAACTGCAGGGGTTTGAGCTGGTGAAAGGTGGAGTAAGGGCTCTCATGGCCTAGGGAGGCTATTGAGGAAGAGATCCTTGGAAAGAATACGGGAAAGAGAAAGCAATGAAGCACTTCATCTACTTTAGAGCTTTTCTTGAAGTTGGCCCTGAAAATAGATTTCCAAAATGGTAAAACTTTCTGATAGTTATGTTTATAATTATAATAATAAGATAATAAGTGATACTTATTGTCTACTAAATAGCACAGAGCACACTTACCTAAGAACTTATGCTTAGAATAGTTTTTTTTTTTCCGCTTATGTTAGAACAAATAGAGTTATATGATTTTTCCATTATCTTATGAGTTTCTTCTAGGATATGGTGTATATGCAGTCTCATGATAGAGAAGCAATATAGCATAGTGATAAGATTGTGGGCTCTAGATTTAGAATGCCTGGGCTTCATCATTATTAGCTGAAAGACAGGACAACACACAGCATAGGGCTTTCTGATTGAAGTAATATACGTAGAAAAATAGGGGTTGGAGTTGGGGCCAGAATGGAATCAGCTTCCCCAAAGGCACACCAATGAATAGAAGGGTAGTTGCTTGTCCAAAATGTAAAGAAAGGTTAAGGGAGAAATGCATGTTGAGTAGGCAACCAAGAGTGTACAGTATATCTGCCTCTGACTTCTCAGTGGGAACAGGATACTAATCATAACAGGAATTAATCACATACTTACCCAGTAGAAATTCCCTACCTCCTGGCTCTCCATCCTCAGCTTACCATAAGAAATAGCAGAAAGTTACAAGTGGGAGAAGCTTAGTTACAGACTAAGTGGTAGAATATTGGGAGAAAGAAAAACCGTATTGCATGGAGTGACCAGCAGGTATTAAGGTTGGTATTTAAATGCAATTATTACAGCATATATGAAGCAATGAACATAGATATAAAATTGTGATAAATCAGAAGAAAGTTAATGAATTAATACCCAAGTTCAGATTAAAACTAAAAAATGAGAACACATCTGCAAAGCAGCAAGATATATAAGTTGAAAGCACAGGCTTAGAAACAGACTGCCTGGGATTCAGATACTTCTTCCTTTGATTAATTAGGTCACTTTTTCATGCCTACATTTTTTCCTCTCTGTAAAACAAGAGTAATATTAACTGCATGTGGTGGTTGTGAAGATTATTTGGGATAATTCAGGTAAATTACCTTGTCCAAAATAAATGACCAATTAAATATTTTTTGTAATTTCATATAAAATAATTTCCTCTTGATCTGGCCTAGGAAATGCTTCTATTTAAAAATGCATATTTGTACCTATTTCTCCTTAATATCAGAGGTATAAAATGATAGATCCAGTTATAACAACTAACGAACTTATGTTGTAATGAACAAATGCCATTTATATTCCAGCTGTGAAGCTACATGAATGCTAATGAAGTCAATGTGACATTATTTGACTGGAACAGATATTTAATTTTGATATAAATCTATCGCTCCAGATAATATTTGGGTATTAAAATAGATACATAAAATCATGTTCTACCACATTACAACATTAAGCAAACCCTGTTGTACTTGTTAATTAAAGCCTTGAAAATGTTAACACCAGACAGTTTAAGTGTCAGCAGACTATGAACATGGCTAATTAAAATTTAAGAGGAATATTTGCATGATGGTTTTCATAGGAAACATGTTTGTATCTCACTTATGCAGAGGACCAATCACTCAAGTAGAATGACCCAGTGTGGCCTTAACAATTGTTCAGAGTTGACTTCTGTTCTGAATGGTTGGTGTCTTTATGCACTCTGTTTATGAGTATGTGCTCTGAATTCAAACAGGATGTCCAAAATTCCCGATTATTTTTTATAACAAAAGTATCACTCATCTATTATTTTTGTAACAAAAGTATCACTCTTAGGCTACCTCCATAATTTGGCTATTGTAAATAATGCTGCTATACACATAAAGGTATATGTATCCCTTTGAATTAGTGTTTTTGTATTTTTTGGGTAAATACCCAGTAGTGCAATTACTTTTTTTCTATTTTTAACTTTTTGAGGAACCTCCATACTGTTTTCCACAGTCGCTGCACCAGTTTACGTTCCCACCAACAGTGCAGGAGGATTCCTTTTTCTCCACATCCCTGCCAACACTTGTTGTTTCTTGAGTTTTTTATTTTAGCCATTCTGACGGGTGTGGGGTGATATCTCATCATAGTTTTGATTTGCATTTTCCTGATGATGAAAGATGTTGAGCATCTTTCCATGTATCTGTTGGCCATCTGGAGTCTTCTTTGGAGAAATGTTGGTTCATGTCTTCTGCCCATTTTTTAATTGGATGTTTTTGCTTTTTGGGTGTTGAATTATATCAGTTCATTGTATATTTTGAATACTAACCCTTTGTCAGGTGTGTAATTTGCAAATATGTTCTCCCATTCCATAGGTTGCCTTTTAGTTTTGTTAATTGTTTCCTTCGCTATGCAGAAGCTTACATAGTTTATGTTTGCTTTTATTTTCCTTGCCTCAGGAGATATACTTTTCTCATATATTTTTAAACAGAATTCATTGTCAGATTTCTTTTTTTGCACATTACTTTTACTGTGAAAAATATATTTAAATATATGAAAGTTAAGGATCCTAAAAATGCAATAAGTAATAAAATAATATTATCTTGATTCACCAACAGTAATGCAAGTAAAATTTTAATAACGTAAATGAAATTCATAATAGTTTTACACTTAATATGAATAAAAATGATAATTTATAATAAAAATGAAATTGATAATAATTTTAGACAATGCGTGCCAGACCTCATCCTAAGTGTGTAACATATTTAATCTGCACCTACCCTTATGATACATATAACCTACCTGCTTACCTTTTATAGTGGAGGACACCACTGCTCAACAAGTGTACATTGCCTGGGATCACCCAGTTAATCACATAATCCAGCAGGTGGACACTTATTTGATACTAAATTGAATATGACATTCTTGTCTTGGAGTTGTGAGCTTGCTTATCTAATTCAAAATAAATATGTGAAATTTTTTGTTAAATCCATGATGGAGTATGTCATTCCTAATTTATAGTATACCTATAAAATATACAAATACATTTAGAGAGATGGTAAGGTCAATTTTAACCTGAGGTATTTATTAAGTTGAAATTGCCAAGAAGAACAAGTTGAAATAATCTGTTTCCAAAATTTCATATTAGCATGTGGAATTTAATTTTTAAATGAATTTCTATTACAGATCTTTGGAAATGGCAAAATAGATTTAAGAAACCAAATGTAATCTCATAAAACAAGTATATAGAAGCAAGAATTCCATTGAACTCCTTTAGACAACCATTGCTTACATTATTTAAGCTAGAGANTCCCAGAACACCGGGATCACGCCCTGAGCCGAAGGCAGACGCTTAACCGCTGTGCCACCCAGGCGCCCCGGAATTAAATTTTTAAATGAATTTCTATTACAGATCTTTGGAAATGGCAAAATAGATTTAAGAAACCAAATGTAATCTCATAAAACAAGTATATAGAAGCAGAATTCCATTGAACTCCTTTAGACAACCATTGCTTACATTATTTAAGCTAGAGAAGGTATTTCATTGTGGTACCAATATCACCTTAATTTTTCAACTCAACTTTTTCATAATGTATTGAAAAATAAAATATTTTTGAAAAAAGACAAGTAGGTTCAACTTACATCCACTTAGCTTTATATTACCAATGGTTTGTTGATATCCTGTGTTTCTGTGTTGAAGGAATAATGGATTCATCCATACTGCTACTGATCTGCTTTTCATTAAAAAAAATTGAGGGGCATCTGGGTGCCTCAGTTGGTTAAAGTGTTTGACTATTGGTTTTAGCTCAGATCATGATCTCAGGGTCGTTCGATTGAGCCCCACATCAGGCTCCCTGCTCAGTGTGCTGTCTGCTTGTACCTCTCCATCTGCTCTTCCCCCTGCTCACTCTTTCCTCTCTCTCTCTCTCTTTCTCAAATAAATAAATACATTTTAAAACTTAAAAAAAAAAAAGAATCAGAAGTATTTTAAAATCATCTTGCTGACTAAGTTACATGTTATTCTGAGAATAGCTAGGTCAGGAGTCAAATGAAACTCATTTAATAATATGAGATATCAGGGGCGCCTGGGTGGCTCAGTCGTTAAGCATCTGCCTTCAGCTCAGGGCGTGATCCCAGAGTCCTGGGATGAGCCCTGAACAGGCCTCCTCTGCTGGGAGCCTGCTTCTTCCTCTCCCACTCCCCCTGCTTGTGTTCCCTCTCTTGCTGGCTGTCTCGCTCTCTGTCAAATAAATAAATAAAATCTTAAAAAAATAATAATAATATGAGCTATCATTTTACTGCAGGGAAAACATAGAAGGTAAACATATATTTTTAAACTTGGAATGCAACAATTAAGATAAAATGCTTTACATTTGAGGAAAACATAACTTTATCAATCACTTATTTACTTTTCCAGGAACCTGGCATGTGTGTGTGTGTGTGTATATATATATATATACACACATTTATCCATGCTGGTGATCTGGAATTTTTTTTTAACAGTTATCCATGTTAGGTGATCATTTTGCTCATACAAAGTCTTAAATCAAATCCAAATCTCTGTGCAAGGGCACAGAGCTCCCAGGCCTTCTCTGAATCTTCTCCTAGCTCTACAACTTGCAGTCAGCCCACTCTAGCATTTTGCTTCCTATACCCTCTCGTAGTGGTTGGTGTGATCATATTGTATCATAGAGGGCCTACACATCTTCAATTCAAAGAGAACTGGGGACTGTTGTCAATATTCTTTCCCATTATATATATACAAGCAGAACTGTTGGGATAGCACTTTGTGGTAAAGCACTTTGTGGTAGGGAAGGAACTTCTTCACAGAAATGTTCGCATTCAGTTTTAACCTATTAAAGGACCATACTAATGGGTGTAAATGCTCATCTATAACACCTAGAATTCTCTCATCTGAACTAACTCTCCTTATCAAAATATTTTTGAAATATCCCAAAAGCTATTATAAATTTATTATGAATATACTTTCTCGCTGTTTTTATTATCTGGAAGTTTTCCTTCAACCCTCAGGGTAAATGGAGAAGATGACTGATGTAACACCTTCAGAAAGTCTCTTTTTTATTTTATATAATAGATATAATTGTTTGTGGAAGTCATGCGTGGAAACAGTATGTGATGAATGACTACCTTGGCAGGAAATGTTAGAAATGCAACTCAACCTGACTTAAGAGAAAATAGCTATTGTTTCAAATAGGAAAACCAAGGGAAAGTTGGTTTCAGAACAAAAATAGCAGCAGTGTTTTAATATCTTAATAACGTGTTCCCTTCCAGCCTTTTTTACACAATTGGAAATAAGGCCACTTATCATTACTAGGAATAGAGTTGTTATCAGGGAGTAGCATCTTAAGAATCCTAGTGAAGGGTGTCAACTGGCCCAGTGTGGATTAGAGGCCCATTCTGGAATTAATCAATGATGTAGCTATTCAGTGAGATGGAATATGTATTTAGCTCATCTTCAGTGGATCCTAGCCAAATCACTGAATCCAGAGAGCCTGAGTATGGGAGAAGATGACAGTTTCCATTATATCACAGTACTAGATGAGAGCTAGGTACGTTTTAGAAAAGAATCAATGCCAGTGCGGAGAAACACCCTTCACCACCTAACACTGAAATTATGTACTTATGAGTAATGTATTTTCCATTAAACTGCAAATCCTGGTTCATGGCTTAATATTGATGCCTTTGAAACATCAACATCTACTAGAGGACCTGGCACACATGTGTCTTAGTAAAATAATTGCATTTAATAGAGTATTAAGCTTTTATAAGCTGTTTGTAGTGATGGCTTAAATTCTATTTAATATTAGGCACAATAGTTACACTATGCTATTTATTTCTTAGTTCTGGATAATGCAGATTATTTGATTTATGTTACATTTCAGTATTTTCTTTGTTATCAATCATCCCAATGAAACTTGGCCTTCTTTATTTTTCAGGATATGAATCAGTGATAAATTTACATTTCAGTTTAATTCAGTGAAAGTCTAATGTTTTCTTGGTCTCTAAGATTTGTCTCTTTGGTTTAATAATATTAAAATAACAACAGTCATTTTTTATACAAGCTTTTTTCTCAGCAGACTTTGTAAACAGGGATACCTTCCAAGAGGGATTTTTGTCTCCAAAAATATTTTCAGGCACATTAAAAGATGATGATTCTTAGCAGTGGGAAAACATCACCAACACATATGTGTTGTTAACATTTAATAATAATTAAATGTTCACTAGAGCAGGTTGTATCTCAAAGTGATTAACAACTTTCCTGAAGGAGTAGATTTTTGTCTTGTTAGTTTCTTACTCTAATCCCTGAAGAAAGGATTAGCATTATGTCTCCAAATAGCTTTGTAATTGGAACATTCTTCTCTTCTAGGGCCTGAATAGCTTTAAAAGCTACAGATGTTATTTTACTTCTGCATTCTTGTCATTTTATTGTTTTATTGAGTGATACATAGAACAAGTCTGAATGTTACATATATTGTTCACTCTTTGCCCTTGTCTTTATTTTCTGTCATTGACTTTTTATATATAATTTGTTACTAAAATTATTTTTAAAGAAATGCTATCAGGTGGTCTCATTAGATATGTTAGACTATAGGTATTTATTAGTCCCCTCCTCACTTTATAGATGAAGAAACAAAAGGATCCAAGTTATGAATTTTGTCGCCCACGGTTGCACAATGAGTCCAACAATGCCATCATTAGCTAGAACATGATACAAAGCTATCCTAATTATTATGACCCATTTTATACAGTAAACTGCTCCAGGCACTAAAGATACAGAGATGAGTATTATCTAAAGCATATACATCAATTTATCTGAAAAACACATAGAATCCAAGCTACGCAAACATTACCAGAAGGTCCTTTACACATCTTGTATTAGTGTAAACTCCATGAATGTCCTGTTACTATATAAACTTTTTTTTTAAACATTAAAAAAAAAAACAATGTTTCTTTCCAATAGGCTGATTTATATAAATTTTGAAGAGAAGACATAGCCTCTTATTGTTTGGAATATTTAAGTCATTTCATTGTCTACTTTGAAAACTTAAATGAGGTGTATTTAGCCCACCATTTTAATTTTTACTTGACTTTGAGTCCAGTTGTCTATTTTAATGTAATTTTGTCCCATATGCAAATAATGAGAGGAAAGCCTATGATTAGAAACCACAGTGGAAATCATTTATGTTTTTATCTCTCTTTTAATTTATCTATTCATTTGTTTATTTTCTAAAATACTTCTTGAGAACAATCTGGGGGAAAAAAAAAAAAAGGAAAACCAGAACATTTTTATTTGAGACTGAAAGTTTTGGGGGCAGTGCTGGTCTAGACATAGTTTGTGAAGCAAAATTTCTGGACAAGACTAGCCCTGTGCATATTATTATAGAAAGCAAAATTATCCTTCCCCTGGCACATTTGCAAGAGGCAGCTCTTAGAAAGTAAACTGTCTCTGTAGGCTATTGAAATGAAGCACACTGATCTCATGCAGCTGGTACCATGGGAGGAAGACAGTCAGATCCTTTCTAATGGAAAAATGAAGTCAGACCAAGCTTGCCTCCTTTCTTTTACAAAATGTAATTATGTAAACTACAAAGCTCCATTATAAACAATGTTTATAATTAGTACTATTTTCCCCTTAATTTTAAATAAAGCATGTTAGTTGTGAATGTCATGCCAACATATTTTCTACAGATGCTATAAACAATGAACAATCAGAAATCCATTTGGGTTGTTTTTGTGGTTATTATTTCAAATTGTGAAAACTCATAATAAAAATCAATGTAATGAACAAACACCATTATATGTTGATAAACATCATACTCTTTCAATTTCCGACAAAGCCAATGAATATTAATCAGATCTTTGGCTCTAAAATGATGACATCAAATGGGATTTCCAATACCTATTAGGTTTCCTTCATCGTTCAGTTCAAAAAAGACCACTGAAATGATTTATTGTAGTCATATCTCAAAAGTTTTTTAATGACATTAACATATTTATAAAATGCAAAGGGAAATAAAATATTAGCTTGGTAGTGATGTAGCTTGATTTTAAGACCTGGCTTGCCCTCAAACTAACAACTTAATCTTTGTGGTCTCATTACATGAGGTTCTAAGTTTCCTTCTTTTGAATTTACAAAAAACTGTGAGTTCCAGAAAGTTGTGATATAATTTGTTAAGGAAAGATATAAATTATAGACCTGTAAGGGTAGATCTACTTTCCAGATTCTAAACAATAACAAATAGTAGTTTGATTTTAAAAGGAATTCGTGAGTTTAGATAGCAATGTTTTATGTAGAGTTGGCTCTGTTATTTATTGTAGAATCATGAGCAACTAGCAATTCACTAGCTTTGCTCCTTGTTTTTTTTTCACTGATGGAATGAATGATGGGCACTCAGTAGTCTCAACAATAGCTTCCTGCTGCACCATCCCATCATCTGTATAGTAATGTAGATATAAGTGTTGGGCTGGCTGAGAAAAGGGGCCAAGACACCCAAGATGGCCGACTCTCCCGCCAAGATAACCAACTCTCCCGCCAAGATTTAAACCGACCCCCAAGATGGCCGAATCTCCCGCCAGAACTCCTGCAGCAGCCACTTCAACCCCAGTAAACCGAAACTAAGCGGGAAACCGAAACCCGTCCTACCGACTTTCCTCACCCCCAGCAGTACCCAATAAAACCCTGCCACGACTCTCCAAGACAGACTTTCCCCCACCCCCAGCGGTGCCCACTAAAAACCCTCGCTGCCCTGCCCTGGGCGCAACTTCCCCGACTCAACGCTCTTTCCTGAGTTNACTCTCCAAGACAGACTTTCCCCCACCCCCAGCGGTGCCCAATAAAAACCCTCGCTGCCCTGCCCTGGGCGCTACTTCCCCGACTCAACGCTCTTTCCTGAGTCGCGGAACCTTGCCCGAGGGTGCTTGCAATAAAGTTCATCCTCTGGACCACGTTTGCCTTTGCGGTCTTGATTTCATTAGCGATGAGAAAAAAAAAAACCTAACATTTGGTGCCGAAACCCGGGAGCAAGAGAAACTTTACAATAAGTAGCTACAAAGTTTAGGAATGACTGTTTCTACATTAGAATTTCAATTCCTCAACTCCAAACTTATCGAATGAGTGTTATTTGTTGTGCCATTAATAACAAGGTTTACATGCAGAGTTATGAGAGATGACTGTATAATTATGAGTTGTGGGTGCACTATTAGACAAGTTTGAAAATTTTTTAAAGAAATGACTCATAAACTCTTTAACTCACATCTAAATCCTCCTCCATATAAACAACTAAAATTATTCAAACATTGGTTCATCTGTTTGTATTTAGCCAATCAAGCATTATCAAATCAAAAGGGTCTGATTTAAAAACTGACAAGAATTTGACACGTAGTCAACATCTAAGAATGTATCTCTGTGTATAGCCGTAGTCCGATTTTATATAATTCATGGGTTCCCAGTCTATAAGAAGTCAATCCCTTAATTCTGTTTCTTTCACTTTCTGTCTGATGCCTTTGACTTTTCATTGCTTGTTAGCACCTTTACCAGCAAGTGAGCAGGGACAGGTAGAAGATGTGAAAATTCAATCAATCAATGTCACTCCTTGTGTTAGCAGAACCGATAAGAAAGGACTTGAAACTATTTTCCAAAATGAAGTCTTTAAATGTCTATGATTTGCAACTATATCAAATTACCCATGTCTCCCTTTACTGTAGAGAATCAAGAGCTAAGTAACTTATGATAGAACTTCAATATGTTTACTCGGATGGAAGAACTATAATAACAATACTCTTGATTTTCTGCTCCCACTTCATCAGAAATTCCATATAATAACTCCCATATATCAAACACTTACTAGAGAGCTTAGCTTCCTATGTGCTTTACACTGACATTTTAATTCATCTTAACCCTTCCATAATGTTTCAGCATCCTCTATTCCTGTAACTCTCCAGTGTTTTATAATCTTTTTAAAAAAATGACTGTGCAGCGTAATGGACTGAATTAAAGGGGGCTGCTTCCTGCTGAGCGTGACTGTCTACCGTCCTGCAAGCAAATGGTGGCACACCAGTTAGGAAACTATTGAGGGTGACCCAGAGGAGAGAGACATCATGCTTTTTTCTCTTCAATATATTCCTCATTCTGTTGTGGTTTGAAGTGGTAGGGTTTGGAGCCCACAGCCAAGAAAGAATTCTTGAGACATCTTCAGTGCAAAAAGGTGGTGTTATTAAAGCACTAGGACAGGTGGTGTTACTAAAGCACCAGTGTAGAAAGAGCTGCACGGGGGTCATGAGGAGGGGCCTATTATATACTTTCAAGCTGGGAGGGGGTTAGGGACAACATAAGTCTCTAAGGAATTTTGGAAACGAGGTTTCCAGGACCTTAAGAGGGACTAGCTGTTGTTAGGATAAGGTAATTTATTACTGTCTAATAAAACCTTAGTCACGAGACCCTTTGGATGTGTATCAGTGGATCATATGCTTGGGGGATGATTGCCAACATGTATCTTGTTGGGTAGAGATAAAGGAAGTTTCCAAATGAGTTTTTATATGTTAAAGTAGACTTACAGGATCCTGGGCATCGGGATAATGTTAAGCTAAGATTGCCTTTTGCCCATAGCAAAGTATTAACACTGAGGCAGCTGAGTTCCTAGAGGAATGTCACTCTGTCTGTTTCAAGGACTTGTAAATAGGGAGGATGCTTTTTTTTCTTTTGTTTTTGTTACCCACATCAATTTTATTTACCTTATGACTTTTATTTTCCTTCCACCATAATACTCACATGAAAATTGATTCTTAGAAGCCCTACCAACCTCTTCATTAGAAAAGCCTAGAAAAGGGTAACTCCTCATTTGGAATCAGGGTGAGAACATTTATTTCACCCAGAACCAGGGCTAGCGACATAATTTGCAGGGTCCAGAGTAAAAGGAAAATGGCTGGAAAGTCAATATTTGTTTTCATGCCTACTGTCCCAATGCACTGTGGATGGATGATCCCTAAGGATCCCAATCCCCATATGAAGACACATTCAGTACCTGGGTCAGTAATGGGAGAGAAGCTCCCACGGAGGCATTTGCCAAATATGCTGTTCTGTGGTGCTCTCCTCCCAAGGTAGGGGTGGCTGCTTTGCCCTGCCCTGTGAACCTTTAAGCCATGCATCTGACATGATGCCCTGCTCCCAGGTTCCTAACAGGGACAGAGAGTGCTGGTGGAATGCGGGCAGAATGGCGGAACACAGAACTCTCGTGCCCCACAGATGCGGACCATTTGCAGGCCTATGCAGAGGGCAGAGACAGTTGCGAAGCAGCTTTCGA
The DNA here is from genome assembly GCF_002007445.2 of Ailuropoda melanoleuca. NCBI lineage: Eukaryota > Metazoa > Chordata > Mammalia > Carnivora > Ursidae > Ailuropoda > Ailuropoda melanoleuca. The sequence continues at coordinate 83,790,851 of NC_048228.1, read as the reverse complement.
GAGAAAGATTCTGAGGGGGGCCCAGGGTGCCAGAAGTTTGGAAATACACAGTCAAGAACTCACCCTGGGAAGGTTGGAGACAGTAGGAAGCAATGTCACCACGTGGCTCCAAGCTTTTAGTGCAAGTTCCATGTCCTATCAAACTTCACTTAAAAAGAATCAGAAGAAATTACTAAGACTTTCAACCTGATAAAAGCAGAACATTAAACCCCAAGGCCCTTCTGCATGTGAGGACCAGCGTAACTACACATCCCATAAATCTGGCCTGTGAGAACACCAAAATGAAGAAAATCCAAATAATTAACCCAAGACCAGCTATTTGATAAGAGTCAGAGTCTATGATTTTGGCTTTCAAACCTGTATCTTTCTTCTCTGCTACCCTGGTTATCCGACATAAAACTTAATATGCTGCTTATTCCATTGGTATTTTCCATTATCATAAGCTATTTGTTTAATGTATGCTTACTGCCAGAAGGAGCATGACTAGAAACACTTTATTCCCATTAGAAGAGAATATTAGAACTCTTTCGATTCTATCAACAGGAAGAGCAGGAGAAACTGTTGCAGGGTCAAAGGAGGCATGTTTCAGGAAACAAATGGATCTCAGAAATGGATTTAAGCTGGGCGTAAGGGGCCAATGAATTTTCTCTGCCCTTCTGCTCCTTTCTGCATGCTTGCTTTATCTTTGTCTCTTTTACATGATTATTTCTATCGCTTCCTTTCTCAAATTACAGATGGAATTTGTTCAGTACATACTTTCTGAGTTTGAGTATGACTGGTCCAATCACCCAAGAGAGAATGATCTACTATTTCTCTTCTCAGTTTTAAATCCCCCAGAAAGGCACTCATGAGCATTCTTAGGTCATAAATGCCCTTACCCCATCACCCACGAGTAGCTGTTGATGAATATTAGTGTTTCAAGGAAATGACTCCACAGAGCTGCCCAATAACATGGGAGTGAAGAAATGAGAGACTGATAGGCCACTTGTAGGTTGCTCGGTGGAGGGCAAGGCTCTGTGTCATAAGATCTTACTAGATTTATTAGGAAATTTCATGGTGGCATCACTCATTCTTCAAATACCACTGGATGGCAAATAGGTTTTTGAAACATCGCAAGAAATCTGCCGTATTTCTTAACTTTATACAAGAGTCTGGATGACTTTAACTAAGCTTCACATCAGACCCTATTCATACAAAGAGCAAAATTTTTGTCATTTTTCATTTGCAGTGTATTTGTGACCTGACAGGCCTCCCATCCTTCTCGATGATATACTTTATTGAAAGAGTAAAATGCTAAAAGGTGAAATATAATGCAGACCATCCCATAGCTGTCAGTGTCATTTTAGTTCCTGCTGGGGTTTCCAGTTTGTCAGAAATTGCCGTAAGTCAAGGGAACTATTTAAACTGTGTATATATCCTACACACCAACTGGGGCCATTGGGTACTCAAGAAACCTCTAAGAGCCGTGTCAGATGTTTCATGCTAAACAATGCCTACCGCCAGAATGTTAGCACTGGCCAACGGGAGCTACATAAGAGGAACTGTGCTCCTGGGGTCTATCTGTATGAAAAACACGGCCTCTGTGAACCTGAATTTCATCTGCTTATATAGAGTTTCAGATTGCACACACTTCTCTAGTTTATGTTCTTAGGCTTTGAAATAAAAGCTAGGTGCTTTGTGATGGAATTTTGGAGCATACTGGTGATATTTTTGATGAAAATAATGTGTCTTCAAAGTTTTGTGTCATGCATTTATATTTTGCAGCCTTAAGTAAACTTAAGTCACTTTCTCCATTTATAAATGTTACTGAAAGCCAAAGCATTCATTATTTTTGTGTAATATTTGCATTCATGGTTTTGATTTTGGGATACTTTGTTTCTTTATAGAATTATTCAAAGCATCATAAGTCCTTATTGATTTATTCATAATTCTTGATTAACTAAGTTATTACATACCTTTGGAAATGAGACAAAGGCTGTCAGGCAAATAGAATGCACTGAAGCTTACTAAAAGTTATTAGCTCAGGAAAAACCCCAAATCTCAGATCCAACAGATGGAATTTCCATACATACTACACTTTTATTTCCACTTTACAACAGCTAAGCAGTATTTTTTCAATGTAAACATTTTTAAGTCTTCACTAGATAAACAAATTTTAATAAATTTTGAAGATAAGCCATTTACAAAGATACAGTGATTAAATGACCAAATATAAAGCAATCTAATATTTGTTGTTGGATAGACTTAGGGTTAGATTTCAGTTTTTAAACTTCCTAATTCTCTGCTGTTGAATAAGTTACTTGCTTTCTATTTTTTTTCCATTATTAAAATGGGGAAAGGCTGATTATATCTGCTTGTGTGATGATCAAATGAGAGATACGTGAGTGCTGCTATTCAGTCTGTCTACACTTCTATACACAGGCTGTATACAGATGCCCTCTTTTCTCATTCGTTGAGGTCCATACTGAACAAGTTGTGAAATATTGAATACGTGTAAGTGCCCATAGCCGCAACCTGGAACACACCAAATATTTCAACACTGTCTAAACACAGTAGCTTAAACATAGCAGCGATTGTTTACTCTACATATGCAGAGAGACTCTTTGAAGAATCTTTGAGTTGATCTTCTAATTAGGAGAGAGCTACATGCATCAAGGCACAGGGTTTTAACAAGGAATTCTTTGGTTAATTTCTGTATTACCAATGAGTTGTCACAGAATGATGTTTACTGAATATTTTTACTCTTTTGGGCACCGTTTCAGACGTCATTCAGATAATGCCCAGACATTGGTTGTGAGGACTGCCTGGTGAAAGATTCACAAAAGTCTGAAAGTTGCAGTCAGTGTGAGATGAATACTCTCATCTCACTAATAACTACTACACTACTAATTCCTATTTCTGTCTGAGTCCAGTTGCATATTAAGTTAAAACAAAATGATGCCTCTCATTAGTTGGTAGAATGATAGAGAAGAGCAGTATTTTATTTATTTAAAATTTGTTTATTTATTTATTTATTTACTTATTTAAGAGAGAAGGCGTGTGTACCTGTGTGTGTGGAGAGGGGGAAGGGCAGAAGGGAGAGGGAGAGAGAGAATCTTAAGAGGCTCCATGTCCAGAGCAGAGCCCAACATGAGGCTCGATCTTACCACCCTGAGATCATGACTTGCACCAAAATCAAGGGTCGGAGGTTAACTGACTGAGCCACCCAGGTGGGTTAAATAATAGCATTAGTTCAAAATTGTTTAGCCCCCCTTCTATGTCAAGCCCTGTCAAGTCTTATATTAGGTACTGTGCTTGTAATTTTTTAATTTAATTTTTAAGAAATCTAGGACATAGATAAATTTAACTTTCCAACTTCACATATATATACGTATGTACATGTATACATGTATACATGTGCGCATATATATATATATATATGACTTATGTTGTAAAAATATACCATACTTGGTTAGGGTTCTATAATTATTACAGAAGAAGTGAGATTTGAATCTAGGTATGCCCAACAGGAAAAATGCACTATTTTCTGTTATGTGTTCCCGTCTCCTAGTGTAATACATATGGTATTGCTTTTAATATTAAACTTACTTTTAAAAATAGTAAATAAATTGGTGATAGCTTTTATTTTTAAATAAAAAGGCAGATTTTTACTTTGTATCAATTTTTCAGTTCTGAAAAACAGTTTTTGGACCTTCTGGTAAAAATGTAAACTGAGTTCATGCTCTTGTTCCTTTCCCTCTGAGACTACAATAAAATGAGTATGAAAATATATAAGCTCAAAACAATAAAAAAGAAGTGAAAAGAGACCATTAGAAGGTAAGAGATATTAACACATTTCTTCTAATAGGATAGTAAATGAAAAGTATTTAGTTATGGAACTTAGGAAGTTTCAACTGTATTATAATCAGCCCTATCTACCTTTCCAGTGGTGAGACCAAAAACTTTTATCTTTGATTCTCCTCTTTATTTGACACCATACATTCGGTATCTCATCAAATCTTATCATCTCTAATTTTAAACATATCCCAAATCCCTCCTTTTCTCCTCACTTTTCTTACTACCACCACCATCCAAGCCACCATCTTCTCTTGCTTAGGGGACTGCAGTCTTGAACGGCTAGGTTCCACCCCCTTTGCTCCTCCCTCAAGTCTGCCTATTCACAACACAGCAATCTGAATTATCCCATTCAACGTTTACCACATCCTGTCGTTTCACAGAACCTTCCTCTGATTCCTCATTTTTCTTAAAGTAAAAGGCAATATACTTTCCTGTGGCCTGCTGAACCCTTCAAAACATAGTCTCTGATTATCTCTGATAGAGAATATTTTGTAGTGGAATTCTCAGCATTGTTTCACAAAGTCCTGTCCGTTGGTTTTAAAACACAGTAAAATGCTCTTGACATAGCATTTTTCATTTACTCTTCTCCCTGAGCAAACATTTCTCTCTCCCCCACTGCCATTATCAATTTCTTAGTGAGTTCTTCACTGAACAAGTTATTCCATCTTCTGTATTTCATGCTTCCCTTCTTTGGTTTTACATTTCTCCGTAAAACTCAACACATTTTATGTGTTCTATGTTGTATTTATTTTGTTTTTCCTGCCCATTCCCATTCCCATGAGAATGTAAGTTCCACAATAACAATCATTTTTTCTGATATATCCAATGCTCTATCCCATCACATTAATCTTATGTTAATTGTTCAGTAAACATTTCTTGATTTTACAGGCTAATATAAATCATGTGTGTATGTGTGTGCATATGCGTGTTTGTGTATAGTGAACTCAGCAGCTGAGAAAGTGTTTGGATGGCTGGCAAAATCTAAAAGATTTCCAGATAATTAAAAGAAAGGTCCATCCCAGGACATACTACAGGTATGAAATTTTCAAATTTCAAGGTCAAAGAGAAAATCTGAACACTTTGTATTAATGGACAACTAATAAACAAAGCACAGGTGATAAATCAAGTTTCATCAATTTCCTATTAACAATGAATATTGTAACATATGGATATAACCACTAAAAGATTAAGAAATTAGATATGATTAAAATGCACTTGTTAAAAAGGGGGAAAATGGGAAACAAAATGAGAATATACGTTTAAAGGGTACCACTTTGGCTAATAATTGTGTAATTTTTGGCAAAATATTTACATTCTATGGGACTTAGTTTCAATATTTCTGGGTTACAGAAGTTCTATTCTTTATTCATTATGTAGGAAATTATTTCTGGTTTGATAATTTTTACATTATCCTTTGGAAATAAGTCATAAAATTAAAATATTATTACAGAATTAAAAGCCTCAGCTTTCCAAATTTTTTACAGAGAAGCAGCATAGGCAATGGTTAGTTAGCATTGTTACTTACTAATCTTCTTATTAATCCTGAAGTTGCTCTTTTTTTTTTAAATTTATTTATCTATCTGAGAAAGAGAAAGAGGACATGTGGGGGGAGGAGCAGAGGGACAGTCTTCAAGTATTTTCCCCACTGAGCGTGGAGCCTACTAAGGGCTCAGTCTCATGACCCATGAGATCACGACCTGAGCCAAAACCAAGAGTCGATTCTCAACCAACTGAGGCACTCAGGTCCCTGACCCTAAGGTTTTTCTTGTAATTTTAGCCTAATTCTTGGAGAATCAATTCATCTCTTCTTGACACAGAATATAATGCAACTGTTAATAATTCCACATTGCCTTCTTGGCATTTCTGATCTAAATATTCCACTAATATTTCCTGCCTTAATGTGTTTAAAACTTGTCTTACTCTTTTTCCACCCAAGCTAAGGCCTTCTCCCATTGTTACTCTTTTTGTCAACATCACTATATTCTGAGTGATGAACCATAGGAAAGATTCAAAACCTCTATGTTGACTTTTTGACTTTTTGTTGTCCTTTCCTACAGTTATTTTTTTATGGGTACTTATTTACTATCGACTATGGGCTAAAGATATAGAAGTGAAAGGCAGAATTTCTGTATACTAGAAATTGTCAATTTATTCTGGTTACCAATAAGCAAACAACGGCAATGCAATAAACTGAGTATTGAATGAGCATTAAAATCAGTTTGCAATAAAGCAGTATATGAACATAAAAGAAAGAAGGATTGTCTCTGTCCCTATGAGAATATCACATATATTATCCCATTTAATCTCCTAAATCACCATCTGAGCAGACTTTTTGCAGTATTGTTCTGGTTTTTTTTGTTGTTGTTGTTGTTTTCTGAGAGAGAGAGAGAGAAAGCATTAGGGAGGGGCAGAGGGAAAGGGAGAGAGAGAATCCTAAGCAGGCTCCATGCCCAGTATGGTGCTCCATGCAGGGCTCAATCCCACAATCCCGAGATCATGGCCTGAGCTGAAACCAAGAGTTGGACATCCAACTGACTACACAGTCACCCCTACAATATTGTTCTTAGATCAATTAATTCTGCTGTGAATAGTTTAGAGATTTCGCTTTGCCAAGAGTCAAATAAAATTACATATTAGATATTTAAGACACCTAAGGTCTACCTCTAAATTTTTTCCAAGTCTGTCCCATTATATCCCCAGTAAAAATTATGCATGAGATTTATTAAAATACTTGTTTTTTTCCAGTCCTCATGCTTTCTTTTATGCATGCCTTTGCTCACTCTATTTTAGTGACTCTAAGTAGTTTTGTCTTTCAAGAAGCTACTAAATCATCCAACTTCTGAAGTCCTCCCTGCTTATAGCTATAAGTAATCATCTGTTTTTTCTCTTAACTTTAACAGTGGTTTCTATGCGTCATTACTAAGCGCTTAACAGATTTCTTTTTGACATATTTGATTACACTACCTTTTTTTTTTTAAGATTTTATTTATTTATTTGACAGAGATAGAGACAGCCAGCAAGAGAGGGAACACAAGCAGGGGGAGTGGGAGAGGAAGAAGCAGGCTTATAGCAGAGGAGCCTGATGTGGGGCTCGATCCCATAATGCCGGGATCACGCCCTGAGCTGAAGGCAGACGCTTAACCGCTGTGCCACCCAGGAGCCCCTACATTACCTTTTTTGCCCTACAAAATATTATGCCTGCTGAGAGTAGGTATTATTCCCCACCTTTCCCAAAATATATTTTTGTATTTAGAGACACTTGTTCAAAATCCCCTTTACAAGCCTAAATCACAGTTAATACTAATCGTGATTTCACTATTCTTATGACTTCATATTATTCTTAAAAAGTGTAAATAACAAATTGTGATTTTAAACTATTGTTCTTAATCAAATAAAATCACAAGCTGGATGCAGCCTTTTGAAAAAAGATAAATTTCACGTTACTGCGACAATTGAAACATGTAATGCTTATAAAGGGAAATCTTTTTACAAATAGTTTATCCCTTTGCTGTTTTTATTGAAAAGAGAGAAACCTGTTCATTGCACCTGTTTTACTTCATTGAGGCAATGGAATTGCAATTGGGTCTCACTATGGCCAGTCAATTCTGCCATGACATGTGGACAATACATTTTCTCCCTAAATCAGTGCCCAACTAGGATAAAAGCCTTTACGTCCATTCCTGCCTAAGGAGAGAATCCCAGATAGTTCTGATATAAAAAGAACTAAATATGTCTCCCAAGGTGTGGTTGGAGCCACGTAAGCAAAAGGTAACCCTGAACATAATTTAAATATTATTTCAAGTAGGTTAAAGGGGGAGTTTTATTGTCATTTCCCCCTCATTTAATACAATCAAATTTAAGCCTATCTCAGTGATGGAACTCACACTTGATTTTTTTTTCAATTACCCAATCCAAGCACTAGCCTAGCACTACAAATATCAATGGACACACAATAACTGTTTACTGATGGCAATTAATTCGATAATGAAAGAAAATAAAAAAATAAATTTTGTTTATATATTTACTTCTGTTTATCATATTTGGGTTGATAAAATACTATTGCTTTTATGCAAAAGACCATGCTGATTTCTTTCTCATTCTTCTTTCATTCATTCTAATGCTTTTTTAAATCAAGAAAAAAAACATTTTAGTCACAGAATCTAAGAAAATATGCGGGACATGTATACAGTGAGGTTAAGAGCTCTTTAGAAAGAGAAAACAAATCATGAATTGATTCTGTTGCTTTGTCTGCATATGCCCAAAGTCTGACAGAGTGTATGACCCTGCCTCTCCCTTTCTCCTTCAGCCTCTCATAAATATGTCTGTGTGCCTGTGTGTGCATGCATTAAACAGAAACACACAGAATGACACTGAGAAAAGCAAGAAGGAAAGACACAGAGAGAGACCCAGAAGAAATAGCACAAGGTATACATGAGAGATGAAGAAAAGTCTTCAGGGAAGCTGAAAGGAAAGTCTAAGTTACATAAAAGCTGCTTTGGTCACACCTGGACAGCACACTTGGGTTGTAGTCCTCAGAGGCTCTCATCCTTGTGTTGTCTGCTTTTGAAATGCTAATTTTATCTTCAGAGTCCTCAGTCCATTTAGAACCTGAAGGGTGTTAAAGGATTCATTTTCAAATTTCACAGTTCATTTTAAAATAAAAGTTTATTTCCTATGGAAATAAGGAGTTTTTGTACAGGTGAGCAACATGACAGATACTTTTTTAATCCACTTTGGACCCGCATGTATGTTGGTCAATTTGCCAGCTGTGCCAGTCTCTTTGAAATGCAAAGCCGTCTGATTGCCTTATTTTGTTTAAAGATTAGGGCAGTCTCATTCTATAATGCTTGAAAGCTACATTGAAACTAGGATTAATTTCATTATTATGAGTTATTTTTCCAAATCAAGACCAATTATTCTCATCTAGAAGGATCAATGGTTAGTATGATCTAAGAATAACGGTGTAAATTAAAACCCTGCAAGAGTAACCCTGTGTTTTACTATAAAATAGAAACTAACCGTTGCTTATAGTTCTTGAAGAGCCATATTTAAATCTTTCAGACAATAAATAAAATGTCTACAGCAGTTGGGTGAGGCCTATGTATGCACAGTGGGATAGGGCTTTTCTGAGATGTACTACTCTGTGTTCACCTCAGTCCAATAGAAATTCATGTCTTCCCTGTCATGCATTCATTCATTTATTTACTCAGATAGGACATACTTCTTTTAAGTAAACTAAGTAAAAAGGGAAAGGGCATGTTGTTAACATCTCAAAATCTAGCAAGGAAGACATTTGGGAAAAAGTAAGTAATCATAATGCAGTGTGATGTTTTCCATACTGTTGTGCCAGGGCCTTTTGGAGAACTGAGGGAAAGAAATTAGTGACTTTGGTGGTGTCAATCTGGGAAGATATCACAGAAAATTTTGTGGTCAAATAGTCAATAAATGGTAAAGAGGATTTAACCTGCAAGAGAGAAGAGAAAAGAAGTTGCCAGGACAATTATTCCAGTAAGTAAAGAACCTATATTTTCCACTGGAAAATCACCTTTCTCCATTTTTCATTTTGTCTGGCATTCTATAAATGTGTGTTAAGGCCTTGAGACTAGCAAAGATGACCCAAAACAGGCCAACCTAAATCAATTTCCCTGGAATTTGAATACTAATCATAACAATTCAAGGTAGAAACTGATCCATCCTGAAAATAATTCTTTGATAAGATCTTCCATTAGTTGTGTAACTGGATTCCCAGGAAACCTCTGATTTCTATGGTTTATGAAGCCAGACTCTATTTAGCTATGATTCAGTAAGGTACACAATACCTCTCGTTCTTACTCAGATACGAAAAAAGAAATAAATGGAAATTTAAAAAAATAAAGGAAAACTAATATTAGAGATAAAGAATTCTTTCAAAAAATCAGCAGGCTGGATAGAGCTGAGGAAATGATCAGTGAATTTGAAGATAGATAAATAGAAGTGATTCAAACAGACACATAAAGAGAAAAGATTAAAAAATGTACAGTTATATAAGATATAAATAAATATCAAATGATTTAACATATATGTAATTGGAAGTCTCTGAGAAAGAAGATAAAATAAAGTAAAGAAATATTTAAAAAGATAATGACCAGGAATTTTCAAAAATTAATGAAATTCAACAGACCACATAACCATAACCTAAAGCTCAACAAACCCAAGGGGGATAAAAAATGAGATAACGAAAATAACCAATCAAAAATAAGAACATCTAGGCACATATTCATAGAGCCGAAATGAGAAACTTTTGAAGACATTCAAAGAGGGAGACAGGGGATATTGTATCCTGAAGAAGGAAAATCAGAACTACAGCATGTTTCTTGTCAGAACATGTATAAGACAGAAGATAATGCAGCCTCTTCTTTCTATTCTGAAAGAAAAAAATAATCTTTAGCCCCAGAATTCTATGCCTGGTGAAAATATTTTTTTTTCAGAAATGAGAGCAATATAAAGATTTTATGTAAATAATTAAAGATGATAGAATCTACTCCCACCAAATATGCACTACAACAAATGTTAAAGAAAGTTCTTCAGGAAAAATGATGATACCAGATGAAAATTTGTATCTGCATAAATGGAGAACAAAAGATATGGTAAAAATAAGACTAAATAAAGAAGTCATTTTCCCTGTTGTCTAAACCAAAAAGTCTAACAGTGTGTTAAGTTGTTATATGTACAAAAATAAAACAAATGACATCAATAGCACAAAAAATGGGTGAGAGGAAATGGAAGTATATGTTATAAAGTCTTCCACTATACATTAACTGGCATATAATGTATGAAGGTAGACTATGATAAATATAAATGGCAAAGAACAAATGGAACAAAAATAAAGCAATTAGTATGTGAGCAATGAACAAGTGGAATTTAAAATTAAAAACTCGAAACCATTTACATTAGGACTCAAAAGAATTACTTAGATACAAATAAAAAAAACATGCACAAGATCTACATGAAAAAAAAAACTACAAAACTCTGATGAAAGAAATCAAAGAAGTAAATAAATAGAGAGGTATTCCATATTCATTGATAGGAAGACTCAATGTTGTCAAGATGTCATTTCTTCACAAATCAATCTATAAATTGAATGCAGTCCCACTCAAAATCCCTGCAAGTTATTTCTGGATATCCACAAAGTGCTTCTAGTTATTTGGAGAGGCAAAAAGCCCAGAATAGAAACATAACTTTGAAGGAGAAGATAAATTGGGAGGACTGATACTACCTGACTTCATGACTTACTATAAAGCTACTGTAATCAAGATGGTGTGATATTGATGGAATAATAGACAAATATATCAATGTAATAAAATAGGGAGCCCAGAAATAGAGCCATACAAATACAATCACCTGATCTTTGATAAAGGAGCAAAGGCAATACAATGCAGCAAAGACTGTGTTTCAATAGAAGATGTAGAAGCAATGGGACACCTGTGTGAAAAAAAAAAAAGAATGTGGAGTAGACACAGACCCTTCACAAAAATTAATTCAAAATGGATCAAAGACCTAAATGTAAATACCAAACTACAAAACTTGTAGTGCACAACATAGAACAAAGCCTAGATGACCATGTTTATGACAGTGACTTTTTAGATACAACACCAAGGCATGATCCAAGGAATAATGCAATAGTGGAACTTCATTCAAATTAAAAACTTCAGGAAGAGTGACATCATCAAGAGTGACATAAGTTGTTCCTGACTTCAGTCCTCCTCACAAGAACACCAACTAACAACTCTCCATAGATAAGATATCATTGTGGAAATTCTAGAACATGGCAGTGACACTGAATGAAATCCCTCAACCACATACAATGAGAAGTACACCATTAGAAATGTTAAGAGGAATGCCTAAACTCTGACCGCATTTTCCTCTCCAGGCTGACAAAGCATCACACCAAGAGAGACCTATTGGGCCTATAGTTGCTCCAGTGGGAAAAAGAGAGTCCATGGTGGACATCTAGCTCTCCCAACACTGTGGGTCACTTTCCAGAAAGCTCACTCAGATCACGCTTCCTGGGGATCAAGTGGGAAATCTATGGGGCTTCACTGTTGGAGATCATATTTTGAAGGAGAAAGGGGTGGGGCTTACGGCAACCATCAGTAGGATATTGTCTGACTGAATTTCTCCTCATAAAGGTGCCTAAGTAGAAATTCCTGCCAGTGGCTTTGTCCTTCTGCAGAGCTAGAATGGTGGCCCCAGTTGGCCAGGAAACTAGACGCATACTTCTACCTTGACCCAGGACTCTAAACAATGACCCTTACCAGCCTAGAAACCTGTTCTGCCACTTTGCTTGGACAAGGAAGCTAATTCATAGAGCCACCTACTGCTGAGCATAGCCCCCTGACTGCCCGAACTGGAAGCCTGGCTGGAGCACCTGGGAAGCTGCATAATGCAGCAGCACTTGAGTGGAGAGCCCAGCCAGGGTCAGAGCTCCAGCTGACGGCCTTATCTGAATAGGGAGTTTGGTGATTTGGATCCTCAATGAGCCATACTGGCTGAAAGGTCCATTCTTACTGCCCTGCCACGACTGGGAAATTAATTCATAGCCTTGCCTACTGCTGAGTATAGAAGCCAGGCCTGCCTGACGGGGAAGCCTGACCAGAAAATCCAGGCACCTGCGGAGACTGTCCTGTATGTGCATGTCTGCTGGGAACCCAGCCAGCAGTTCTATCCAACCGGTCTTAGCCAGAGGCACCCCCCACAAACTTCAGAGCTCAGACAGTGGCCTCGCCCAAAAAGAGACCCCGATACGAGCCTCACCAGCCCAAAGATGCTGCCATCTGACCCGTTCAGAATCCCAAGCTGAGCTGACTTGTGAAAGACTATCTGCCAAAGCAAACCTGTAAAGTCTGGAAGAGGCATCCTTTACTCAGATGCACAGATAACAACGTAAGGAATGAAGGATCACAAAAAATCAGGTAAACATGACGCCACCAAAGGAAACTAACNAAAGGAAACTAATGAAACTCAGGTGAGAGATAAATGCTAGGGAAAATGTAGAGAAAGGGACTCTTGTGCACTGTTGGGGGGAATGTAAACTGCTATAGCCACCTTGCAAAACAGTATTGAAATTCCCTGAAAAATTGAAAATGGAATTACCATATAATGAAGTGATTCCTCTTCACTGTATATATCCAAAGGAAATGAAATCACTGTCTCAAAGAGATACCTGCACCTCTCTGTTCACTGCAACATTATTTGCAATAGCCAAGACATGGTAACAACCTAAATGACCACTGATGGATGAATAAAGAAAATGTAACACACACACACACACACACAG